>NW_025778276.1:0-75210 GCF_021130785.1 Homalodisca vitripennis
GTTTTGACAACCTCAATAAACCTAGACAAAAACACTCCAAACCAAATAACATCAGTATATTTGAAATGTTGTTTATTTATTATATATTTTTGTCACGTCAAATTTATCTCTTCCGGTGTTTTGTCACTAAAAACTAGGATGTATAAACCTGCTTTGATTACAGGACAGATAGAGGAGCGGATCCTGTGATTGCCTAATAAGAAGTAATAAAAGTAACTCATCTGTAAAGTCTTCTTGTCCTGGTCCAGGCGCATAATGTATCCTTGGTAGGAGTTTCGCCGGACGAGCTAGAAATTCGAACAATCAATTTTTTATTAGACAACTGAGATCATAGAAAAAATTACTGAATCGAAAACGTATGTTGTTGTTTCTTATGGATAAAACATATCTTTTCTTATATATTGTGTAACTGGTGTGGTTATGTTTCAAGCTGTTTTCCTTAGTTTTCTTTTAATCTTGACATTGTGCAGGCACGTGTAATTTCTATACCTCACGTCTATATACTGAAATTCGCAAATAAACCTTCCTGTTAATGTGATTATAGATATTATGGCTACGTATATTCCTATATGTTATAAAAAATATATCACATAAACATAAACAATTTTATAACATGACTTGTTTCTAAATGCTATTTTTTTTGGGAGGTGGGGGGGGGGGGGGGGGGGGGGTTGGGGGGGGGGGGTGGGGGGCTACAATTAGGGGATGATTTTGGACATAGCATTTTAAGATACTGCCATATTCTACAAAAAAGGACATAGTGTTTTAGCAATTTACTTATCTGATCAGTTAGTCCCTGCAATACAGTGCTAATTTTTAATATTAATTCCAAAGATTATTCCTACATGGAATAAATGGACAATTCTATAATTCTAATAACATCTGTGAAAGAAGCAGGACTTTCCCGGATATTTTGCTTTTGCTTTAGTGAGTACAATACACATCAAGTAACACTACGTTTCAAGATTATGTAATCTGATCTCTTCTTCTGGTTAAATGACTAGAACTAATGCATTGTTATTCAAACCTATGTAAACAAAACATACAGCTGGGCGATGTGACAACGCTATGTCTGGAACTAGTGGTCGACGTGCCACTTTATTGTAGTACATAAACATTAACAAAGTATACTTATTATGTAGATGTTTTACTCCTAACTCTTTGTCATTTAAACGTTTTCAGCGTCTGCTTCTAGTCTGAGACATGCAATAAGGGTTTGTATCGAGTTTAATTCATGTACTCTAATAGCAAGTTCCTGTAACAACAAATTCGCACTAGTTGTTGATTTGGACAACTTCTATCACGTTACTTCTCAAACATTTATTAACTCACATATATACAAATAAGGGCTTATAAAAACACAAAGAAAAACACGAGAAAGGGTTTCACAAAAAAGTCAAAAATTGCACACCATTGTTGGTCCGAAGACCATCATATGAATTGGGATGAAGCCCACATAATACATCGGGAACCACATTTCTTCAAAAGGAAATTAATTGAGGCAACATACATTAAATTGGCAGACCAACCAATCAGTCAACCATCAGTCGAGATTAGGCCGCTTTGGTTGCCAATTCTAAAAAATGAACTAAAGAGAAAACCAAAAGTATCAAACGGATCGGATATTTGTAATAAACCACTGCGGAGTCACAATATGGTTTTAAAGAAGTTCATCTCGCATGAACCAATAATAACGAAAGGGCCCATTCCTGTTCCCCTTCCCTTGTATTTCCGCCATCTTGTTTTAGCCAGCCGTCACGAGTACCATTGGCTAGTCCCTCTGGTCAGTCGTAGATGGTTAGTAGACGAGTGAAGACGTATTGTGACCTGTATTCCGTAGTTTAGTTTTAATGATTAGTGTTTTGTATAGTTTTGTATTAAGTGCATGTCTTTAGTGTTAGTGAAGTTGACATACAACATGTAGGTTGTGATTCCTGACTTAGGCGTGCCACAACGCTTTAGTAAGATTTGTTTATTTTAACCTAGTTTGTAAATCAGTACTGTATTAGGTTAGTTCTTTACCTGAAAAGAGAGATCAGATTTGCAGATCTCGAAACGTAGTGTTACTGTTTTTTTGTTTCACTTAACGATGGCAAATGTCCGGAAAAATCCTGTTTCCTTCATTGATTGAGGTATTTCTCAATTTAATTTCCAAGAGGAAACGCCAAAATATCTGCGAGACACAATTATACACCTACCTATATTCTGAACTTTTGGTGATCTTACGGTTTCACGGTGTAATCCTAAGTCACATTTAATGTAACCTTAGTACCTTACAAATTTTATTTAGGGGCTTGTGCTAATCCTCTATTCCTTGTTCTTGTCCTAATCTGTGAACAGTTGGATCTGTGTAGTCCGTTCTTAGTCAAAAAGTGGAGGTTCAAAAGCCAGCTTAACTTTATAGAAGGCAATATTAACCTAAATACGATTCACCTAACAACCGTCTCGCTATGTGTTTAGGATGTATCCTTCAAGTTCCTGAATGACTGCAAATTAATTGTTCCCTGCCCGTTCCGTTTACTCATCTGGCCTGGCTCTGGTGAGTTCCTATTGTTGTCAGCCTAATGTGAGAAAGAATCCAAGGCTCGCGGCTATAACTTCTGTGGTGTTCATGGGGATAATCCCTAGCACCATCCATTTCACAACATGAGCATTTTAATTGCCCCAGTACCTCGGTCTATATACCACACTGGATGAGTGTTATAGGCTTTTGGTATTAGACTTAAAATTCATCTACTTTTTAAAAATTTTAGTACTAGCAACGAAATAATGTATTGGGAATTGACACTCCACTCAAAACTTAAATCGTTATTGTTTTGGTACCTTAAAACTTTAGGAGAGGAGAGTGAAATCAGACTCCTTATATGTAAGAAATGAGAAATTATCAAAAGTATTTTATATTATACTTCACATTTTTTACGTGTTTATATAATAGGCTTCGCTGAGTTTTTCATGCCAAAATTTGAACTCTATGTAGCTTGATTCATTTTCGATTTATCCTATGGACAAATAAACAAACAATAATACAGGAAAGAAATGTTAACATTCACGGTGACCAAAAAGAGAAATCGTGTACGCTTAATGAGTATTAGGCTTCTTTGACGCTTAGTCTAGTTCCAAGTTTGGACACCTACATCATATAATTCATTTTGTCTATGTATAAACCTCATGCAAGGTTTTATTACAGTACTCAATTAAAATTTCTGGTAAGCAAACGGGGGTACTACAACATAGGTGTTGCAATGGAATTATATATTGCCAGTAACTTTCTACATTGAGCACAATATATTATAATCTCTTTTTTTCGATATTATTACATGTGGCATTGCAATATCACATAATAGTACACAGTTTGTTAAAATGTTTAATAATTCACCAATCATGGTTGCAAATAAGAACCAAAAATATTCGCTTTGCCAAATCCGTACGATTGACCAGCAATAACATCAAACACAGTAACGCAGTTGTGGTTGGAAGAGCTGATTCTATGTGAGTGTTGAGTTTAGCTCCAGTTTACCTTCCTCTTACGTGTGCAGCAAGTGAAATAAACCTTCCTCCACACAAGCAAATCTTACGTGCAATCAAATCTTCTAACAATACACAGTGGTATGGTGAGAAGGGATGATTCAGTGAGGCTGTAAATGTTAAGTGTTAAACCGACGCGGGGGTTTCCTTTTCTCTTTTTTCGTTTTCGACGCCGACTGTTTTTATAACCATTTAGACGAGATTTAAGAAGTCTGCAACAACATCAGATTGTAGACGCTGCACTAAGAGGAAGTTGAACTGGAGCTAAACCCAACATACGAATTGAATCAGCCCTTCCCATCTTATATGCGTTATGGAAGACTGGGTAGCTCCATTGTGCTTTTGGATCGTGCCAGTCTACATCGTAGTGCACTCAGTTGTGCTCCTGATGAGACATTGAGGATACAGGGTGCGTTATGAAAGCTTTCCCTTCTGCTCTCTCTTCAGTCGGTGGAAGAGAACGAAACACACGGAGCTATATCAGGGCTGTAAGCAGGCTGGGGCACCACGCAAGTCTGGTTCTGATCAGTAGTGGGTAACGACGAAAGCCGTGTGGCTGGGGGCATTTTCGTGTGGAATTTGAAGATGACTTTAATATCAGGCCGGGCGCGGGCGATCCGGTGTTTTTAGTCTCGAGCACTCCTATATGAATTGTTGCGTTGACAGTTGTTCCTTGCAGTAGAAACTCAAAATAAACGATTCCTTGAGCGTCAGAGAAGACAATCATCGTTGTTTCGATTCGAGACTTTTTTAAATGCACCATTCTTTGGAGAGTATTGTGTGTGCCACTCGGAGCTCTGCCTTTTGGAATCTGGATTTTATGTACTGATGCAGTTGTATAACTCAAATTTCTATCGAAGGCGTGTGCTAGGATTGTTCAGGCAATCATATTATTTGTTTATTCCAGGAAACTCGTTATTCGTCATGAAACAGAAATTTTATTAGCAATATTACATAGAGAACATTTAATACGTAAATCTATCATTGGAATCTATTTATGTAATACTAATAGTGTATAATTTTTGTTGGTCTGTTATTATCTCTTTTACTCTGAATGAATTTCAGTAACTAATAGAATGTGTCAAAAACTTCTAGAACATATTTATGTCACAATTGTTTGGCACTAAGTTTTTAATTATTAAATTATACCAGTTAAATAAAAATGAGTTACTCTTGTTATATCTTAAATACAAAGCATGGACTAATTTCAACTCATTACGAATATCTAACTTACTGGAAATTCTAGAAAGATTACTGGAAAACGCAAGTACGTAAATGTTTTCTCATTAACAGTTATATATATTTTTGATATAACTTCGTCAAAACTTCCAATATAAGTTGGAGTCTGACTGGTATCAAATAATGTATAATATTTTAAACTGATTCTCTCTGTACTATTTGGGTACTAAGAGGATTATACATAGCACAAAACACAAATTAGTAGCTTTTTCACCAAACATAACAATGAAGACAAGATCCAGGGACACTATTTTTAATGAAATTTTATGCTACAGGTAATTAGTCTACAATAGTGAGGTTTTAAATTTCTAAATAACAATATAACACATAACATAACTATAAACGCATCTATAATGATATTTTAAGTTTACATTATAAATATTTTGTTGTACTTTTATATTAATCACGGTAACCGTATTGTACATTTTAAAACTAAAATTTGATATGTTTTATTACTCAGATAAAAAGAAACCTTACACGTGGTTTGCACTTTAGTATTCTCTAAAAATTTTGATGAAATTAACTTCAAAATAAAAAAAAAACTATTTCACCGCTAATAGTGTCACAGAACGAAATCTATTCCAGTATTTTATATTTCCATGAATAAATATCATATATCGTAAGTAAGGGAGAATAGCAATGACAAGTATGATACACTAATTATACTCATATAGATTGCATCAATTACATGTTAAACCAATTTGTATATTCTGCTATCTTATAATATACTTATGTTTAGGTTGTGACCCCTTTCCCTGAAACGTAATTAATAGGCGAGTTTCTCAATAGGCAACAAAGTCACATTGTGAGACAATCCTGTACGTCGAGTTATCATCATGCGATAGCAATTAATTCCTTATAAATTAATAAAATCATAGGTGCTCACAAATAAATATAATAACTCATAGTAGAATTTAGACACCGGAAGAGATTATTATTTACTTATTACGTAAGCATCTGAGGTAAGAGAGGCTTATTGTGAGAGAATCCTTTCTCACTGTTTTATCATCGTATGATATTAATGAATTCCTTACGAGGCCTTCAAAAGTATCGAAGCTTATAAATGAGCATAAATATCTAAAACTATGATTTTAAAGCAATCTCGTTAAGGTATTGCTGGTGTAACGTTATAAGTAATTAATTATTATTAAAGTTGGGTGAAATTTATCAATTAATTATATGATTAAATGAACCAATTATAGGATATTTTTAAAAAGTTGTTATTTGTATAACAACCATACAAACTTGTTGTGGTTGTAAACTATATGAAAAAGACAGTTTATAATGCACCATGAGACGACTACAAATAAACATCAGATATGGATAATAGAAAACAATATATATTATAATGGTAAATATCCTACCACTTATGGTAACACCTATGAAAACAATCAACAACACAATATATTTTTTATCTAAAATTGAGGTAAGATTCAACCGTTAAGTATTCATTAGTTGTACTAATAACTTAAAATCATGTGTACTATAAATTAGGTACACGTGACACAAAAACTAAGGGCATTTTAAAGTATAAACAAACCTTTGTCCATGCTGTACAAAATATTCAACTTTTGTAAATTTGTGTTTGGTCTACTTCTTTTTAATTTATGATCAATCTATAAGTACTTAATATCTGATGTTTTGCTTGTAAAGACTTATATATACGGCTATTGTGTAGTATGCGTTTTAGACTGATAATCGAGAAGAGAAATTTTCTGATTTATATTTAGATTTATTTCATAAACGTAATATATATATATATATTGAGGGTGTTAAACTCAAAGTATAAAAATATTACAATTTGCGAATAATCTTTTTATATCATTAAAATTGAACTTTTGAAACCATTTTTCATAAATTAATTACGGTCTCGATTTTCTTGTTAGTCAAATTATAGCTCTTTTGCGTATATTATTTTATTTGTTATCGTTTTTTATAATGGAAATAAATGTAAGGGATCAAAGAGTATAGCGTTGATCAGTGAAACCTCGTTGAAACATCATTATCGTGAAGGATTTGTGGAAGGAAAACTGTTGACATATATCTCCTAAAATCATGTCTAATAAACCACATACCTCAATTACAACTCATTCAGCGTGAAAATTTTAGAACTCAATTATAACGTAAGACTATATAAGGCACTTCCTAGTGAAGTGAGTAAACAATCCTCCAGGTCATAATCAGAATGTTATTATGCAGAAACTAGCAAGATTAAGACAATCACCTAAGGCAGTAACCGGGCCAGTTCGGTTAGCTCCCGTTGTTACCAGACAGGTTATTCTTAGGATTCAAGCCAGTCCGGATTCAGCATTTAACAACCAGACAAATGCCTAATCCCAGGTATAAAATCCACTTTGGCTTAAGACAGAAAGCCCTCCGATCGAAAGCCTGCATTGCATTATTAACTATATTCCCCTTACATCGAACATTTCCAGTTGTGTGGTCCCCCAATTCAGTTAACTGTCAACAACAACATTTCCGTGCGTATGAATGTAGAGACATTTGTTATCAGCTCCGTAGTAAAGGAATATATGTAATTTACACATATCTGCTCATTTCTTGAAAGTTCTCTTAGAATTTAAAACATGCAGAGAAGCATTTATATCACTGCATGAAACAAATCTTAGCAGTTTTTATATTTTAAGATAGATTTTGTAATACAAATTGGAAAAACAGCCATTAGATAGAACTATAATGCTTCAAGGACATAAAACAAACAAAACTTGCTGAAATTAAACGTATGTAAGGGCTCAGAACTAAAAGTATTTGTTCTGACCATTAATAAATGCTTTATAATCTGATGTAATTAAAACGTTAGTCTCATAAATAAAACCAGTAATATATGACTTAGAATACAGAATAAATAAATAAATATTATACTTCTTTATAATTTTTAAAATATATTGATACTGTTAGGAAATTCACATTACTAAACAAATGTGTGTACTGGTTTCAATCGGGTAATGGATTACTTGACAATGGTGTCCACTCAATTTAGAAGTTCAGCTGACCTATTTGTATTTGAATGATTTATTCTAGTTTGCCACGACAAAACAGTTAAACTATTATTTGTTACAGGGAGGGGACTATTAGAAGATAGAAATAGGATTTTAATTTTTAATTATTTATTATTTTAATTTGCTATATCTTATATCTTATACTGTAGATGCTTGCTCTGGTGTATGTTTAATCAATTAAACTGAATAATCTAGGAATTATAGACTGTATTTTTCTGCAAAGATTTTTGAAACCGTATTTAAATTAATTAGTTTTAAACATCAAACATGAATTAATTGGGTATTAATAATGTTAGTCAGATAAAATACGCTCATTTCAAATAAATTAAATATTTAGGCTGACCAAAAAATCTAGAAAGTTGCTGAAAGACTTACGTTAGAAAATCCTTCTCATAAGAAATTCATTATTCTTCATCAACTATATTAAACCGATCCTAAACTGCTATAACTCCTTATAATTTGGGATTTGGGATTTGGGCACAGATGGGATTAAAACAACCCAAAACACAAGTTTAGTAGCTTTTCAATAAGGAAAATAATTTTGTGAAACAGTGACAATATTATCAAAATAAAGGGAAATTCAACGAAATAACAAATATAAAAATTCTGTTTGGTTTGGAATTAGGCCTTCTTTTTATATAAACTGTTCAAGTGTTTTGTGTTGCATTTAATAATGACTAAAAATTATATCTAAACTGCTTTGGGTATCAAGAGACATTATGAAGAAAAATGTTGATTACTAAATGATAGAAGTACCTCATCCTAGTAGGTCCTGTCCTCGTCCAGCTACTGGCCATTACATTATGCTATGTGGTATTTATTTATCTGACTTTTGTACGTTGGAAGACTTTGGAAATGCTGACACTTACTCGTAATACTATTTAATGTTAAAAAATATTAAAACATCAGACCTTTTTGTTTCTATTGATATTTAATAATGTTTTTTTGGAAATGGTATGATATATTTCATACATGTTTCTCATCATTTTATATTTTTTGCCTTTTTATTTCACGGCTCTTACTAATAAGAAATAAATTTCAACTTATCTAATCACCCATACACATACATTATACAGAGAAAACTACATGTCATAAGTCAATTATTGTGGCATATTTTCACAATTGTATTTTAGAATGGGTACTTTGTAAACATCCCCCGTGGGTATTGCCTTTAGGGGGCATATTAAATATTTAATCGGAATGAAAAAAATGCTGTAAAAAATGTCTACTGCTGTTAAATTTTAAAAGCTTGAAAGTTTATATTTAATGTGGTACATAGGCTATAAGTATATAAAGATACTATAAATTGAATATTTATGTCATCAGATGCAATAAAAATCTGGTAAAAAGTAAGTCAACAAATGGATATCGATATATAATAAAACCACTGATTAGAAATTGATTTATCTAGATTATTTCTAAAACTAAAATGTAAAAAATAACAGTCCAGATGTACTTACAGATAATACAATTAGTAACCTAACATTGCATCGCTGTGGCCGTTAAGATGTGAAGATCATTTACATGAAACGGACACCGTGTATATGTTATATTTAATACATTTAAGCAGAATGTTTTAAGGAGTTTAACACTTCTATGTTAAAGTCCTTCTGGGAAAGTACCAAGTAAAATGGGTTTAACTATTTTTATGTTTCATACACTACTTACAATTAACTATTAAATTTAAAGCAGCGAAACATAATTTAGTTGGCCCGTTTTAGAATTTGTCTTTATGCTGCTACCAAATACCGGGAAATCAGCTGTGAGATATAGTTAAGGAAATGGTTGTCTTAAATAATTCTATGAATGAATCAATGAATATTTTTTTATTTCCTCATACATAAAAAGATCTCAACAGGAAACGATCCCCAAATGGGCGTAGCCTGTGTGTGGAGATCGAGACGTGATCAGCAGCATTAATATGTGCTCACCAAACATAATAAGTAATGTAAAATCTTCGTATAGAAAAGCACCGTAACGACAACATGAAATGTAACTTATGTACACTTGTAATATAATAAAAACAAATACATCATAGCTACAACGAAGCAGGAGTTTTAAATAAGATTACAACTAGATAACAACCGCAGAAATTATAATGTGATAATAGATGATTAATAAATGATACCAAGAATATAAACTTAATTTATCCAAAATAAAAACATTATATCGGTTTTCTAGGAGGCTTGGAACCTCTTACACACTTGTACACTCACGCCACAAAACCAACATTCTCTCTCTCTCTCTCTCTCTCTCCACCCTTACTCCTCTTTACTTTTATCTCCCCCATTCCTGTCCCTACATTTACCTCCATCAAAAGACACTCTATCAACACAATCCTACAAAGTTACAACATCTTGACACCAACTCACTGTCAATGCTCCCGATCAAGGAACATAGGTTCAACAATTAAGCTTTTGTGCATACAAAGAAAGTTATAAAATATTCTAACCCACCTATGTTTCTATCAACAGTGTACAAAAAATTCATAATGCAGATCAATATCTTGGAAAATATTAAGATGATTCTATATTATGCTCGCTTTAGTTACAGGGAGAATTAAAAACAGCTCAAAGCGCACATTTAAATGAGAACATACCAAAGGGATTTAGTTATAATGTCTAACTATTCGGATCAAAATGTAATTTATCATTTTTATTCAATTCTTTAATCTTTTTTTCATCCAAAACAGTCAAAAATCTATTTGGCAAATGTACTTTGAAATCTTCTAATTCTGCTATGATTGTAAGCCCGAATTTATCTTTCATTTTATCCAATGTCACAATTTATATTACTTCTTATTTTCTTCCAATTCCATTAATTTCTTATATTCTTTGAACTTTAAATCACCAAACCTCATTTAATTCCTTTAGTAGCTCCATTTAAATAAGGTAAAAATTGCTTAACTATGAATTTGAAAAAGTAATGATTTTTACTAGAATTTGACAGAAATCAGCACATTTTCTAGTGAAACAGTGATAGATTATTCTATTTATTATAGAAAAATCTGTAAACTAAGACTTCAAATTGTGCTGATCTCTGTCAAATTCTAGTAAAAATCATTACTTTTTCAAATTCATAGTTAACACTCCAGTGGGCGCGTGGTTTGCCGTCCCGCGAGTGGGCGCGCGGAGGACAGGTGTCCTCCACTTTGTTATGTGACTTTAACTTATGAAAATGTATATTTAGCGATCATGTTTTTCTTGTTTTTGGGTTGAGAAGAAATATATGAATCACATTTTCTATAAAAAAGTGTATTCTACAAAACAATTTAAGTAGGAAATATACAATTATGGTAAATCAAACAAAAACGTGAATAAGTGTAGTAGGTTATGCTATAAACGTTACAAAAAATGCCTATAAGTATATAAGTTTTTATGTTTTTAGAAAAAATAAAAATTCAAGGTTTATAATACTTTTCTAGTTTTAAAATACAAATTGTTTTCATAGTATAAACAAAAAAAGGTTTATCTTAGTACAGCATAAAAAACGCAAACAGAATGTTGAAACTTTGGAAAAAATAGCTTATTCAATGCACCTTTCACAAACTTGTCTCATATGGTCAGCACACACCCACCCAAGACATTTGACACACTTTTTCCTTGAGGTCTTATTCCTGGCTCGGCCGCAGAGGTAGCATCTTCCTTTCCCAGCGACTCCTCGGGCTGCTGGTTGAGGTGGAAGTTCTCTGTCCAGTTTCAGCAGGATCCTTCCTTTTGTTTTTATTTCCTGTGGTATCATCTCCAAACTGATGCGATGTTCAATTTGTGGTCTAATTAGGTTGAAGGCCCATTTCTTTCAAAAAATCACAACGGCTTACATGGTCAAGTTTTTTATTTGTTTTATATATTACAAGAGCATTCACTCCTCCTACATTCAGGATATGAAAGAAGAGTGTTAATGGCCATCTTCGTGAGTTCCTCGAAGTGTCGTATTGACGACACATTTTGTCTAGAATGTCCACACCGTACTTTGTTTCGTTGTAGGATGTAATGATCATGGGTTTTCGCTCATCACCTGTATTTGGATCGATAGCCATGTTTCCATGCATAGTTGATATTGCTAACACAGCCTTCTTCTTCTTCTTCGGCACGTACGATACTAATGTGCAGTTTTTTTGAAAGCCAAACAAACTGCTTTTGACTTCTCTTGAGTTATCAGGTAAAAAGTTTGGGGGAACTTCAGCTTTGTTCTTTCTCAGAGTAGCTATCATTGTTTATTTTTTCTTCTTCCCGTAGCTTTATTGCCAAGGGTACAGATGCGAACCAATTGTCACAGGTAATATTTCTATTGGTTCCTGAAATAGGCTGCACCAATCTTAAAACTAAGTCAGATGTCTTGCTGCTTATTCTAAAAGGGCCTACTGGTTGCTTCCGTACATACACTTCAAGATTTGTAGTATAGAAGTTTGTTGTAGAAACCATAGCAAAGATTTTTATCCCGTATTTAGCAGGTTTACTAGGCATGTAAACCCGAAAGGTACAGTTTCCTCTGAATCCAACTAGCTGTTCGTCAATGGTAAGGTAGTCAGTTGGTTTTGTTTGCATTTTTGCAATTGAACACGAACATCTCAAATACTTCACGAAAAGCAGCAAGATTGTCAACAGATTTTCTTTCATCTCTGTTGTGGACGTTATCAAATCTCAGACAACGTAAAAGAAATCGAAACCTCTTGGCGCTCATGGTTAGATAAACAGCCTCTACTCCCGTTCCTTGTGAATTATCCCACATTTCAAATACGTTTCTTCTGCCAGCCTTCAAAACCCCAGCAAGGTATATTATACCAATCAACGCACGAATTTCTCGGCAATCAGTGGGCCTAGCATCCCTTTCTCTGTCAAACTGAGGTTGAATTTTCATTATGTAAATGTTGGTGTAATCAACAATTTTTTTCACTATTTCATCATCAATAAGACACTGTAAGGCAGCTTCTGGAGTTATAGCATTTTTTCGCTGACCCTTGAGGTCCTGGGCGATGAAAAAACTGGTATAATGTTATACCTTGGTGTACGAGAAGTCTGAGCAACTTGAGGTTCTACGTACCATCTTGACGTCCGATCTCTTCCCAAATAAAACTCTGGGTTCACGAAAGGTCCAGGAGGGACTGCTTCTTCAATCACTTCCATTTCCTCGGCTTCGTCGGGAACATCATCCGGGTTATCTTCAACATTGATTACATCATCTCTATTCTCTGTGTGGTATTCAACGTGGTCTTCTTCACCTTCATCTTCGTCCTCTATACCTAGAACACTCTCGGTATCCTCAGTCTCATCTAGCCAACGGCGTAACTGTTCATGGTCACTCACTGGCCATTATTGTTTCAACAATACGAGATTAAAAATAAAATACTACACCAATATGCCAAAAAAATGTAACGTCACTGGGCGCGCGGAGGACAACTGTCCTCCACTACTGTACCGTGCAAATAAACACGTGGTCACAAGCGACAACTAGCGAGCATAGACGCTGACAATGCACTGGCGGGTGGAGCGTGAGTGGGGGGAAAGGTATGTGGTCGCTCAAGGTCACGAGTGTTGCCAACCCTTGTAGTCACACAAAACAAAATCACTGGAGGACACCTGTACTCCCGCGCGCCCACTGGAGTGTTAAGAAATTTTCCCTATTTAAATGGAGAGGAAAAAGGTATCATGTCCATACTGCAAAAAAGATGTTTTTGAACATCATTACACCAGGCATTATAATTCAAAGAATCATCTGAAAAATAAAGATATTTATGAAAAAGAACTAAATTATTTGAGGAATTGGGCTACAGAAAATCAAATTGTAGATCATGAAAAGATGTACAATATAGAAAAATTACGAGAATTAAAGAAAAACTTTAAGGAAGATAAAAAAGATCTCAATCTATTTAAAGATGAAAAAATTCAATCAATCGCTGAAAAATTGTCCATAGAAACAAACGATAAAACTAAGTCTGAAATGATCGAAGAAATTGATAAAACTCTTAAAGTAAAATCCGAAAATATCATTGATGTAGAAGTTTTATCCTCAATACACGGTCTTTTCAAGCAATACATTTTAACAAACTTGAACGACAATTCCATGTCAATTTACAAATATCTTTCAATTATGCGGTCAGAAATTAAAAGTTTAATCGAGAAATTTCAAGAAAATTTTAAAAATATGAAGGGTTATCTCTCTTTGGAATGCGAATACGAACGAACTTTAGTAAACGGTGAACGACAAACTTGCCCAATGTACTTTACTATAAAAGCAGACGAAACCTTCGATGTAAACGATTTTATCACCAAACAATTTAATAAATTAACACATCGTGAACAAACAAATCATCCAAATAAGGGTTCTGGATGGACATTTAAAAGCTGCAAACAACTAGTTTTGAGCATTAATAAACACGAAATGATGAACGCAGGATCATATATCGATTTACCAAAGATAATCAAAGATAGGAAGGCTTGTGTGAATATCAAAAATAAAGATGATTTCTGTTTTATTTATTCTATCCGATGTGCTATTGAAAAACCAGAAACTCATGTAGACAGAGCAAAACTATATGAAAAATTTGTAAATGACGAAATATTTTCGGAATTTGAGTATCCAATGTCTTTAAAGGATATACAATCATTTGAAAAACGAAGTTACAATTCCAAGTATACGTATCCTAAAATGTCTATCAATGTCTATACTTATGACGAAAAACTCAACATTGTTCCGTTACAAATTTCTGAAAAATATGACGCCGAGTTAGAAGTTGATTTATTGTATGTTAAACAAGAAGACAAATCTCATTATGTTTTGATAACCGATTTAAATAAACTCGTGAGTTCTCAGTTATCCAAGCATAAGGAAAGGAAATTTCTTTGTAGAAGATGTTTAAGCCATTTATAAAAATCTGGAGATTTAGCAGACCATTTAGAAATTTGCAAGCAACATGAAGTTTGTAAACCAATTATGTCATTTCCAGGTCAAACAACATCATTTACTAATTATCAAAAGAAGTTTAGCCATCCTTACGTTATTTATATGGATTTTGAGAGCATATTAGAAAAAATTCCGACATGCAAGAACAATCCACAAAGATCGACTACAACCAAGATTCAGAAAGCACATTCCTTATGGTTTTACTCTATATTTAGTGTCGAATGTGACCAATCGTATGTACAAGCCGATATGTTATCGAGCAAAAAATGAAGAAGATTTGCCAAATGTTCCTGCAAAATTGTTTGAAGAACTCAATAAATTATCGAAATACATAGCTACAAAATATAATTCTAAGAACAAAAAAACCTATGAAATTGACTGAAGAAGAAGACATTTCATACCAAAATGCAAACGTTTGTCATATTTGCGAATGGTCTGCTTATGATGTTGAGTCAATTCAGTATGGTTTTACTCCTGATAGTTGGAAAGATAAGAGTTATAATAAAGTAAGAGATCATTGTCATTTGACTGGAAAGTTTCGAGGCGCAGCTCATTCATGTTGTAATCTGAATTTGAAATTTCCACAAAATATTCCAGTTTTCTGTCATAATATGTCAAATTACGATTCTCATTTGTACATAAAAGAATTGGCAAAACAGTACGGTGATGTTGATTTGATTGCAAACACCGATGAACGATATATAAATTATTCTGTAAATTCTGGATACGGGTATGAGTTTGATGGTGACAAACCTAGAAAGTTCATAAAATTCTCTTTCGTGGAACACATTTAGATTCATGGCCTCGTCTATTGAAAAATTAGCGAAAAATCTAAAGAAAGAAGACTTCAAACATACAAATCATTTTATACAGGATGGAAGAATATTGAATGAAATTCTAAAAAGACAGCCAAATGACGAAGAAGAAATCTTTAAAATTCTATCTGGAAAAGGCATATTTCCCTATGAATTTATCGACAGTATTGAAAAACTTGATTACACAGAAGAATTGAGAATTCAAGATTTCTATTCACTTTTGACAGACGAGAGCATATCTGAGAAAGATTTTCAACACTACTTAAATGTTTGGAACAAATTAAAAGAGAAAAAATCTAGGAAATTACTCTGATCTCTGTAACATTCAAGATGTTCTATTGCTCGCTGATATCTTTGAAAATTTTAGGAATATTTGTTTGAATTGCTATAAGCTTGATCCAGCACACTATCTAACAGCTCCCAGTCTTGCATGGGATGCTATGTTAAAATTAACTAAAATCGAGCTTCAACTGATACACGATTACGATATGTATTTAATGATCGAAAAAGGTATTCGCGGAGGCATTTCTCAATGTATTAAACGATATGTGAAAGCAAAATAACAAATATTTAAAAGATTTTTGATAAGACAAAGCCCGAAAACTATTTACTCTATCTCGATGCTAATAACCTTTATGGGTATGGCCTCATGCAAAGTTTACCATACGGCGATATCAAGTGGATGGATCCTAAAACGTATACAAAAGAAGAGTGGCAAGAAACAATTTTAGAACTCACTGGCGACGAAGATTATGGCTATATTCTCGAAGTCGATCTTGGATATCCAACAAATTTACACGAACATCACAAGGATTTACCTCTTGCTCCAGAACATTTTAAAAACAAACTTTGCACAACTCTACTGGATAAAACTGAATACGTTGTTCATTCGAGAAATTTGAAATTCTATCTGGAACAAGGAATGGTGTTTAAAACATGTGAATAGAGTTATCGCATTCGATCAGAAGCCTTTTATGAAAGAATACATTGATTTTAACACAAACATGAGAACCAAAGCTACAAGCGACTTTGAAAAGGACTTTTATAAGCTGATGAACAACTCAGTTTTTGGAAAAATCTATGGAAAATGTGAGAAACAGATGTGATATTAAGCTTGGAAATGAAGAATTTTCAATGAAACAAGCTAAGAAAACAAATTTCAAATGCTTTTAACATCTTTGACGACAACTGTATAGCGAGTCACATGTACAAACAAAAGGTTAAATTTAACAAACCGATTTACATAGGATTTTCAGTTCTCGACCTCTCAAAATTGCTAATGTACGAGTTTTATTACAACAAATTAAAGAAGTTTGGTCCAGATTTGAATCTGTGTTACATGGATACAGACAGTTATTTCCTAGAATTGAAACGAGATCCTTTTAAAATTATTAAAGAAAATATAGATGACTTTGATACAAGTGATTATCCAAAAGATCACGAATGTTTCACTACTAAAAATAAGAAGGTAATAGGGAAATTCAAAGATGAGTTAAATAGTGAAGTTTTATAAGAATTTTGTGGTTTTAAGGTCTAAGATGTACTCGTACAAATATCTAGATAAAAACCCAGTTAGGTGTAAAGGAATTAAGAGAAGCGTTGTAAATAAAACAATAAATATCGAAAACTTGAAAAAATGTTTGTTCGAAGATAAAGAAGAATTTAGGGAGATGACAGTAATCAAAAGCTACAAACATGAGTTGTACACCGTCACTATAAACAAGTTAGCACTGAACGCTAAAGATGATAAGAGAATTGTCCTAGAAAATAAGATCGATACAGTACCGTATGGATATAAAACAGATATTTTAGAAGAGTTAAACAAACTTGGAAACTTTGATATGTAAATGGAAGATGATTTAATTCACTGTCACAAGTGTAAAAAGAAAACGAAAAATATAGATTCTAAGAATGTTCAAACTCAAAACGGATTGTATAGAATTGCAGCAAAATGTTCAAAATGTAAGACAAATAAGAGTAAATTTATAAAGAATCCTTATGAAAAACAAGTAAAGAAAGAATTGAAGAATAAAGAAGAAATAGAGATTGAAGCTAGAGAAATTCATGCACCAGTACGAAAAAAGTTTAAAAAGGAGAAAAATTATAACTTTAGGAATTGACGATTTATGGGCAGCAGATTTAGTTATAATGTCTAACTATTCGGATCAAAATGATGGATTCAAGTATATGTTAAATGTTATTGATACTTTCTCAAAATATGCTTGGTCAAGAGCTATCAAAAGAAAAAACGGTAAAGATGTTTCAAAAGCCTTCGAAGATATAGTAAAAGATGCCATAAGGATCAATCACAAACCTCCAAACCTACTTCATACAGATAAGGGTTTAGAGTTCAAAAATAAAGAATTTAACGAAGTTTTTGAGGAAATACAACATTAAGATTTATCATACTGAAAACGAAGAGAAATCAAGTATCGTAGAGAGATATAACAGAACTCAAAATGAGAGAATGAAGGTTCTTTTTGAGATTAATAAAAACTTTAAATGGATCGATATTCTTCAAGAAATCGTAAAGAAATATAACGATACTGTTCATAGCACAATCAAAATGAAGCCTAAAGACGTAGATAAAGATGCAGAAAAGGAGTTATTAGAGACTGTTTTCAAGTATGTTCCACCTGAAATTCACACGAAAACTAAATTTAAAGTCAATGATCATGTAAGAATTGTTAGTAAAAAACAAACATTTTCGAACAAATATAAGAACAATTGGTCAAGAGAAATCTTTGTGATTTATCAAATTAATAACACAGATCCTGTAACTTATAGTATAAAAGATTTAAATAATGAAGAAATAACCGGAAAGTTTTATGAATATGAATTGAGAAAGTCAAAGATTTTTTCTATATAAATGGAGGCCCAAAAGAAATGTTCAATGTGCAAGGAAATAAAAGGTTTTGAAGAATTTTATAAAAATAGAACTAAAAAAGACGGATTTGGACATTATTGTAAAGATTGTCATAATAAATATCATAAAGAATTGTACGATAACATGGAAAAATTAACTTTGGAAGAGAAAGAGTGTCACATTTGTAAAGAAATTAAGAATATTTCTGAATTTAATAATCGACATTATAGTAAAGATAGAAAGGACGCTTTTTGTAAGGAATGTGCTAGAAGAATTTTCCGAGAAAGTTGAAAGAAAGAGACTCATTGTGATTGTGGAAGAATTCTTCAATGGTTACCTAGTTATGCTAAACATTTACAAACCAAATATCATAATTCGAGAGTTTAACATTTTCATCGTGTAATAATTTTTTCTATATAAATGGAGTCTCAAAAGAAATGTACAAAGTGTCAAGAAGAGAATAGAAAAGACTGTTATTGTAAGGAATTATACGTTAAAATGGACAAATTAACTTTAGAAGAAAAAAATTGTTACTTTTGTAAAGAAATTAAAAATATTTCTGAATGTAATAACTGGCAGTATAGTAAAGATAGAAAAGATGCTTTTTGCAAAGATTGTGCTAAAAAAATTTTCTGCGAAAGTTATAAAAACGAAATGCCTTGTGAATATGAAAAAAAAATTCTATATTGGTTACCTAGTTATGCTAAACATTTACAAACAAAATATAATAAATCGAGAGTTTTTAGTAAAATTTAGAAACATTTTCTTCGTGTAATTTAGATATTCTATAAATCAGTCGAGATTCTGTCATATTTGTAATAAAATGATTTCCGTTGTATAAAATATTCAAAGATTCTTTCATTTGGTTGTAGAGATTTATACTATTTGGATCGTCATCAGTGAACAAAATCTCTAATTCAGGATAATTTATTTTTAGATGTTTTAATCGGTTTGGTATTTCTCGTTTCTAAATTCTGATAACGTAATAAGGCCATTCCCACATGTGATTCTTCTTAATTAAAACAAATACGTGTAATTTTTTATCATCAAAATCTTTACAAACAAGATCTCTCTTCATTAATTCCATTCGCAATTCTTGATTCTCTATTTTCAATGATTTAAGTTGATCTGTGATTTGTAGCTGTTTTAGTTCATCTTTTAATTGCTTATTTTCGTTTTTGAGTTTATATTCGCCATATTTTCTAATACTTGGCAGAACTTCTTTTGTAACCCAATTTTTGAAGATTTTTGCTTCTTTTTTATGTGACCTCAAAATTAAAGAATAAAGACCAGATTCATTGATAAAAACAGTACAGGGATGAAGATTGTTAAGGGGCCATTCAAATAGCCCCTTGTTTTTTAAGTAAAAATATTGAATTTTGTCATCATCATCGACATTTAATTTAATTGCGTTTTTTGTTTTTTCATAACCTAATATTTCACAAACATCTTTCGCTTTAAACCAGATCACATTGTTTTCGTCTACAATCGTTAAGATATTCGTGTTATCGAATGTAAGTTGATTATGTGTTAGATCTATGACTGACTCCATTTAGATAGAAAAAAAATTTAACAAGCAATTTTTATTTTTAGTGTAAAGTCCAGATTCATTAATGAAAATAGTGTCTGGATGTAATTTTTGTAAGAGTCGCGATTCGATACCCTTGTCAGAATCTATGTTTTCAAAGCTTTTTTTGTATTTGTCTTTAACGTGATCTCTAATCGCTTTCATCGTATTTTTAAATTCCAATATTTCTGCAATATCTTTTGCTTTAAACCAAAATTCATTATTTTTCGTCAACAAATGTTAAAATTTCTTTATTATTGAATTTGAGTAGATTCACAACTGACTCCATTTAGATAGAAAAGAAATTTAACAAGCTATTATTTGAGTGTAAAGGTTGAAAACAGTGTTTTCTTTGAAAGTTTGAAGGTAAGAACGATTCGTTCCCCCCATGATTCATGTCCCGTTGCTTCAACAATCTTAAGTAAATTGTAGTTTTTACTCTCATTTTTCAATAAATTACCTTCAGAGTCTTGAACAGTTAAGACGATTTTTTGAATTCTTTTCATATTTTTTCTAATTGGAATATAGTCTATTTCATTCGGTTTTTCACTAATTTTTGATCCATAAGCAACATTTGGGAAAAAAGTGTACAAAATTTCAGATTCTTTGTGTAAATGTTCGGTATGATTTTCAAAACTAGGTTCAACGAGATTGCAGTGCACTTCAATTACATCGAACGGTCTAAATTTTGGCGTTTTTATTTCCTAAATATACCTGATTTGGCTCAATAGTTTCTTGAACAAACCCTAATAAATCTACTATAATTGCTGAAAAACATTATTCTTTCTGGTGATTTTATTTTAATTTTTATTAGAGAGATAATTTTTTTGCATTTCAAACTTGTTTTCGTCAAAGTTTAAAGATTTATCTGATTGTTTGAATGTTTCCAGATAATTTTTAAGGGAATTTTTTATTTGATCGAAAGTATAATATCCTTTGTTTAAACCATAATATTTTGTTACGTTCTTCTCACTAAATCCTATACAATAAGGAGAACTTTCACTAATATTTATTACAAAATTGTCCAGAATAAAAACCGCTTAAACCGATAAAATAATTTGATTCTTCCTCTAAATGAATAGGATGTTCCAAGTTTAAAAATAATTGAGAGCTTTCTGAAGTCAACTTGAACAGCTTCATTTTCGCAAGCGTTGCTTCAAGATGAAAATCTTCTATTTAAATGGAGAAATTTTTAAAGCAAAAAGATCAGATAAAACTTCAAACGTTTGAAGAAAATAAGAAAGATCAACCAATCAGATTGTTAATTGTTGGTTCAAGTGGATGTGGAAAAACAACTTTATTATTGAATTTTATCTACAATAGGTTGATTCCTTATTCCAATTTGTATGTTTTTAGTAAATCTTTAGAACAAGACGCCTATAAAAAATTACAAGAAAGATTTGAAAATATTGAGAAAAACTTAAACAACAAAAAAATATCACATTTTTATAATGCTTCCGAGGACATAGTTCACTTAAGCGAATGTAAACCAAATTCTTAGTCGTTTTCGATGATTGTATTTTAGAAAATCAAGACGTTATTAAAGAATATTTCGTAATGTCTTGTCACAAAAAACATATCTTGTATCTATCTTTCTCAATGCTTTTCAAAGGTTGATAAACAAGTTATTAGAAATAATTTGAATATGTTGTGTGTTTTTAAGCAAGACGATCACTATTCGAGAAAGATTTACAACAATTATGTGGGATCTGATATGAGTTTTAACCACTTTAATGAATTATGTGATAAAATTTGGAAAGAAGACTATGGATCTTTAACTATTAATCTAACTTTGAAGCCTAAAAATGGTAAATATTTGAATAAGTTTTCTAATATAAATGCTGCTCAGTGGTCTGACAAATCTACTTGATAAAATATTTGTTACAATTATGTTTACATTATCTTTACTTTTTATTTACATTATGAAAATAACAGAAAAACGGTAAATCTGTTCACGTTCCACGTTTTACGTTCCACGTTTTCACGTTTCGTGTTCACGTTTCACGTTTTCGTGTTCACGTTTCACGTTTCGTGTTCACGTTTCGTGTTCACGTTTCACGTTTCGTGTTCACGTTCTCGTTCACGTTCTCGTTCACGTTCTCGTTCATGTTCACGTTCTCGTTCACGTTCTCGTTCATGTTCACGTTCACGTTCACGTTCTCGTTTTACGTTCCACGTTCACGTTTTTACGTTCCACGTTCACGTTTTTACGTTCCACGTTCACGTTTTTACGTTCCACGTTCACGTTTTTACGTTCCACGTTCACGTTTTACGTTCCACGTTCACGTTTTTTACGTTCCACGTTCACGTTTTACGTTCCACGTTCACGTTTTTACGTTCCACGTTTCAAAAATTTTTCCTAAATAAATGGCGAACGTAACTTCTGAAGAAGCGAAAAAACTTGATCAAATCGAAAAGAAATTAATCAAAGAATTTAAAGAACAGATTCGAATGGATGAAGAAGAACAAGAACTTATTCAAAAAATTAATCAACCTGTAACTTCTGCAATAAAAAATGTTGAGGGCAAAATTGAAAATGTTTTAAGCGATAATCAAAATTTAATGAATTTGGTTCCAGTTTGTACGACAATTTGCTGATATTTCGATACCAGAATCTGAGTTTGAATTGCCAAAATTACCATCTTCAACACCATTTAGACCTAGAATCATTGAAGACTCTACCATAGTTGAACCAATAAGTCCTGGAACAACGGATATAATAATTGGTAAAATTGGTAAAAAATTCCTTCCTAGAGTAAAAGATGATAAATTTGGTTTGTATTGGGATAAAAAAAAGAAAAGTTTTATGATTGGAAATTTGCCCGTGAATTTTGAGCATAATGATATCATTATTAATGAAAAAAACATATGAAGGAACTCAAGGTTTTATGGAGATTATTAACAGGCACTGATGTTCCAAAAGACGGTTTATATTCTGAAGAAGACTTGAAAAAGTATACTGAAATTTTATGGAAATCTGATTCAATTTACAAAAATAATGATCCATCAACTAAGAAACCAAAGTCAAGTAAAGGTAAAAAATATCTCAATTTGATTAAACCAATTTGGGAAAAAAGAATCGAAGGATCAGGTGTGAGAAAATACAGTGATAATAAGATTGAATACAGATATATCGACGATTTGACAAAACTCGATGGAATTATTAATTATATTTATGCTCAAGAGAAGGCTGGAAATAAAAATTTTTTGAATGAAAAGAAAGCAATTAAAGATTTTATTTCGAACAAACTTGACGAAATCATTGAAAAAACCTGATGGAATTAAATATTTAAAACGAATTTTGCCGACAATAAGTTCATCTATTATTGAGGGTAGTGGACTTTTGAATGATTTTATCAACAATTTACCTTTTGAATTACACGTACCAACTTATCAGTATCTGGGGCCTGGCACAAAACTCGAAAAAAGACTAAAAAGAGGAGATACTGGTATAAATAAATTAGATCAAAGCTGCTATGGAACACGATATTTTTTATGCAAAACATAGAGACACAAATTCCAGACATATCGCAGATAAAGTTTTGCAAGATAAGGCAATGGATAGATTTTTATCAAAAGATGCTAGTTTAGGTGAAAGATTTGTTGCGCTTCCAACAGCTGGAGCAATGTTTTTGAAGAGAAAACTAGGAATGGGAATCGAAGAGAACTTGAAATTTTAACTATATAAATGGAGGTGAACGTAAACTTCAGCAAAAATCAGAAAGAAAAAATAAAATCCGCTTTTAAGAAGAAAATACCCGTTAGTATTCAATTTTAAAATAGATCAACTAAAGAATGGCGAAGATAAGATATTTTTAACAAATAGACAATACAATAAACTCGAAAAACATAAGAAAAACAATAAAGGAACCAGAATAGAATTTTCTTATAATCAGTTGAAAGAACTTAAAAATGGTGGACTTTTGAAAGATTTATTAGATTTTGGAGAAAATTATTCCAGTTGTTAAAAATGTTGTTCCTTATGTTCGTAAAGCTGCTCCAATCGTTAAAAAGGATGTGATTCCTATTGTTCAAAACATTTTAAATTGGTTAGATAAAGAGTTGGAAGATGTTACAGGATCTGGATTAGATGAAAAAACTTTGAATTACGTGAAATCAAACATTGAAAAAAAAAAATTAAACCTTTAACATTCGGGGAATTGGAGGAAATCTGCAAAAATATTAAACATTTTAGAGGAATCTTCATGAGAGATACATTACCTGAAAAAGTTAAGAAATTTGAATGTGGAATTGTGAAATTTAGACTCGATTATGGGAAGTGGAACACATTGGATTTGTTATTATAAAAAATGATAAGAATGCATGTTATTTTGATTCGTATGGAAGAATTGAGGACAAACCACCTATAGAATTGATTAAATATTTTTAAAAAAATCAAGCGTCTACTACAATGATTCTCAGAATTCAAGACTATAAAGATCCCCCAATTTGTGGTCATTTATGTGTTTTTGTTTTGAATGAACTGAGTACTGGTAAAGATTTTAAAGAAGTTGTTAACAAATTATTACTTAATAAATATGGATTCACAAAATATTTTTGACGTATTTGGAACACAAATTATTCAAAATGTAGATAATAGTTTTGAATTTTGATAGTTTGAGAAATGAGTTTGATAACAAGTTAGAAAATGTATTACAAAACCTTCCAGATTCAGATATGTTTGCTGTCGAGATTGAAGATTTTAAAGGCAGAATATGATAACAAACTTGCAAATTTCATGAGTTCAAATGAAGTTGCTGATAAAATAAAAACATTGGAAAAAGAAGTTGATGATGGTGTAAAAAAATTATTTACCAATTTAATGTCTCATATCGAAAAAGCTGATAAAATTACTGAAGCGATCAAAGTTGAAAAGAATTATGTTAGTTTGGCTAATAAAAAAAGAATTGTCGGTGTTCGACCTGGTATTGACAAACATGATGTTGTTGTTAAAGAACAAATTTTTAAAACCTCTAAAATTATCAGAAAACATCGATATTGTTGATTTACATGATCCGAATGTTACAAATGCCTTAGATTTTAAAGGAAAAAGACTTAGCAGCGTTAGTAAAAGGAATTTATCCGTTTGATGTTATCGTAAAAGATCAATTCGAAGATCATATTAAAATGTTTAATGAACTAAAACAAAATTATGAGAATCATAAACAGCATGTTAAAGATTTTACAACAGAAGTCTATGACAAGTTAGTTAGAAGCCAGAAATAGAAGATCAGTAGACGATGTTGGTGAATTACTTGATAAAGTAATTAAACTAGAAGAAAACTTTAATACATATAAAAATAATGTTAATGAATTAGTTAGTGAAGTAGTTACAAAAATTCTGGAAAATTTTGATACACATTTCAATGAGAAAGTAAACTTTTTTGAAAAATTTTGGTACACGTTTCAATGAGAAAGTAACACATAATAATGAATTACTTAAAAGAATAGATGATCAATACTCTTTATATCTCGATAAAGTAAATAAACTAGAAGAAAACTTTAATAAATTTAAAGAAGATGTTAATAAATCTTTTGAAAACATTGATAACAGATTTAATAGATTAGGCGGTTATGATGATTCATTTTAAATTTTCCCTAAATAAATGGCGCTCATATATTGTGTGAGATGTAAAGAAAAAACTGCAACACAATGATATAAAATACTATGCAAACATCAATGGAGTTAAGAGAATTTCTGGAAAATGTGCTGAATGTAACTCAAGAAAGAGCCAATTTATAAAAACTTGATTTAAAATTTTTTTCCTAATAAATAGAGATGGCGGGACATTACAGTGCTTTCGATCTTTTTATCATGCAACACGAAAGAGATTTGAAAAAAAGAACATTGGGATGACATTTCTCAAAAAATATGAATTATCCGAAGATATGATGAGATTATACGTAAACAAATTGAATTGGTATAACATTGCAAAATATCAAACTCTGTCCCCAGAGTTCATTCAAGAAAAATATACATTATCAATTAAAAGATCATATGTCTGTTCTTTGTCTCTATCAACACTTGAGTATAAAGTTTTTGGATGAAAATAAAGATACAGTTGATTGGAACAATATTATAGATAGCGGTTTACTATCCTGTGCAAATTTTATTGAAATATGTGACCGAGATCGCAAAATTTAAGGAAGAGAATCCTGAATATGACGAAGTAGATCATTAAAAATGACTCTAATCTTTTTAATTATTTTACTAAAATTTATATCTTTTCTTATAAAAACGTACATTAGATCGATGAAAAAAATGATATCTTTCTTATACATGATGTTTAAAATTTCTAAATTTTCTCTTATTAAATGGCGGACTACAGAAAATATGCTAGTGATATTGAAAGGGCGGAGTTTAAAAATTTCTATCCAATTAGTAAACAACATTTGAATGAACCGAATAAAAGAACTGAGTTTAATATTGATTTTGGAGATAACTTTTGCTCGTCTAACTTCCAGTTTTTATATTTCTGGAACTTTAACAAAACAAGATGGTCAAGCATATCTTGGAACTGATAATGTTAGATTAATCGATAATTTTATACCGTTTTTATTTTCTAAGATTGAAGTAAGAAAACACAATAAATTGATAGAAGAAGTCGAAAACTGTGGCCAATTAAGCACAATTAAAGGAACTATTTCGTATTCAAAAAGTGATGTTATTTCTCAAACTTCTAATGGCTTTGAATCAGATTTTAAATTTGGTGTTTTTGAAGCAGCTGGAAATTTATCTCATTTTGGATTAGGATTTTTTGAAAATGTTACTATTCCGATCTATAAAGGAGGATTTTATCTAAGTTTTATAAGAGCAGAAGACGATGATGTGATTCTGAAGACTGCAACTGGAAATGTTATGCCTGTTGATGGAAAAATAACAATTACAGATTTTTTTATTAGAGTTCCAATGATTGATTATAAAACCACGAGTAAAATTAGATTGATTGATGAAATTACAAAAAGTCAAAACATTATGTTTAATTTTCTAGATTGGCAATGTATTGAACAAAAAGGTATTTCCGGAACAACTTATTCGTTCGATTATTACAAACATTTATAGAAATATCTTCAATCCCAAGTTCGTTATTATAGGTTTTCAAACAGATAGACAGAATAATCAAGAAAAAAATCCTTCAAAGTTCGATAGTTTGAATGTAAAAAATATCAGAGTAAAATTGAACGGTTCTTATTATCCAGATGAATTACAAAATTTAAACATTTCAGGAGGTCTTTTCAGAATCATGTATCAGATGTATCAAGATTTTAAGAAAGTTTACTGTAATAATAAGGAAATGTATTACAATCCTAAAGAATTTTTAGCGAATAGACCTATTTATGTCATTGATACAACAAAGAGTTTGACAAATATTTCTGGTTCAAAGAACGATATAATTATCAATATGGATTTTCAAAAAGCTGTTACAAACGCGATTTGTTATGTGGTTGTGGTTTCTGAGAAATTTTTAGCCTATGATGTGATTAAGAACGATATTAGAGAAATTCAATAACAAAAGACTTTTAATATGTTCTTGTTTTCTATTAACAAATAATTTTTAAACGTTAACTTAAAAAGTTATTACAAGGATTGAATAAATAAAATACATTGAAGATATTTCAAGAAGTTGTTTTTTATTAATTAAAGATGAAACATAAGTATCGTTTTAAAGACGTATTCACATCGTTATTTGTACCACACACGGCGTGTGCAAAAGCAAGGTCATTGTTTGGTGTCACTACTGTCCTTGTACCACACACGGCGTGCGCAAAGCAAGGTCATTGTTTGGTATCACTGGCGGAAGTGTTACAGATATGATGCAGGCGTAGTGATTAATACATATTCATTTTCTTCTCTTTGTTCTGACGACATCGGTGACACCACTGTGGACTGTTGATCTTTCCAAAACAATCTGTATTCTTCATTCCTTCCCAACATAGTGTTTATTTCTTTCTTGATCTGTAGAAATTTGTGTACTGATATTGATAAGTTTTGAAGTTTTGGGTATATTGTTTATAAGTTTTCCAACACTTATAAGATTGCTTGCATAACCATCACTTATATTAAAATTAATTTTGAAATGCCTTTTCCATGTCTCATCCCTGTATTCAGCTTCAAAAAAACTTTTGTAAATGCAGAGATAATGGCCATAAACAGCATACATGTTAAAATGTTTTGCGTTGCTTATTTTAAGCTTATCACTACATTTAGTGAGGAAGTTATAAACAGCAGTCTGATCTGATTGTAGTGGAAGTGGCTCTTCATTTACTGTTAATGAGTTAACTAAAAGACTTACAAGGTAGCTATGTAACTTTGATGGATCCTTGGCTTTAGACGTTTTTTCTTTCAGCAGCGATTCAACGCTATATTTTGGACGTTTTGAAAGCACTAAATTACCACTATCATACTTCTGCTTAATATTATCAATTCCACTTTGTTCAATTTTGTAACAAAACCTTAACACACTCCCTATGGTACCGTTTCAAAGTATTCACTTGTTCAATTACATTAACCTCTTCCATCACTACAATATACAGTATGAAAATAGTTACTTGATTACAGATACACTGTTGATAACAAAGAGTGACCACACCCAGCGTGAGTGATGTGCAGCGTGCGCTTGTTTGCGGTTACACTTGACGCATAGAGGAAAAAACTCATCGTTGAGCTGTGTATAGAAACAAGGAAACATTACTATAACAAATCATTCATTTTGTATGTCTTTCATTATATCGTAATGAATTGCTGAATGACAAACGTTTCTCTTTTCTTCGTCAGAATCACACACACACAATATATCTGTTTCGTGAATGTTTTTTTCCATATAATTTATCCCAATCTACAACAAAAGCGTGATCTCTTATAAATTCCTTTGATAAATCTTGTTGTTTACAAAGACTTGTTAAAAAACTAGCTGTATGCATATTCCTTGGCCAGTATGGATATTGTCTTCTCAACATTTCAACAAATAAACAATGAAAATTTAGCATAAAAGCGATGAAAAATGTCAGATTGTTGGTGTTTTAGTTTATTTTGTAAAAATCGGAATATTTTTCTTATTTTTTCTATTATTTAATTTAAAATCTCCTATTACATATAACATATTTATACTATCTAAGTTGTCTGTAATAAATTGCATTGAACACCTTTTAGTACTTAAAAGTTCTCTGAATTCGTTTTCATTTAAGGATTCGTTTTCACTTAAGGAAAATATCAACATTTGTTTAACATATTTAGGTAATTCAAAGAAGTCTTTATAAACTATTTCCTGTGGTAAGTTCTTTAAATGCTAGAAACTGAAGTGATTTTGGAGAGTTCATGTTGTTTGATGACTATTTAGTAGAATAGATTTTTTATTTAAGAAAAATAATTTGCTAAATTCATATTATTCTCTTTCATTCCTTCTAAAACTTCAAAAATATACCCTTTCGCTGATGAAAAATCTCGATTTCTTCCGGAATAATCTTTGTAATCATAGACAAAATATCCTAAATAGTTGTACAATAGAATGAAATTATTTCTATTGTAGAAATGTAAACATAAACATTTGTGCTGAAAAATTTATATTTTGGTAGACTTAGTTCCATAATCTCCATTTAAACAAAAAATCTTTTTGTTTAAATGGAAGAGTATAATGCCAACTGTTACAAGTGTTCTAATAGAGGAGAAATTATCGATAAAAGATATTTAGTTTGTAGAGGTTGTAATTTAATTTTGTACGAAAGACCTAAACCTAAGAAATTTCGAAATAAATTAACACATTTGAATAACCTGCTTAGAAAATTACAATATGGAGACAAGAAGCAAACACATTTTGTTACAGAATTTAGAAAACAGAATAAAAATTTTTACTTATCTCTTAGAACCATTGACAAAATTATTTTCCTTTTCAAAGAATACATTAGGTTTGTTGGTTTAAATACACACGTTTATGATGAAAAGATATTACCTGTATTTTTTCATTATCTGGATGTTGAATTTGTCTACGATTTTAAGCTAGAAATCCTCGATGATTTTATAGTACATTTGGAGAAATTAAATGAAGAACCTCGTCAAACAATGAAGATGTTGGCAATTCCCTCGACTTCTCGAGTGATTTGTTAGCAAATTTCATCTTCATCGTCTTTAATTTTTTTCTATTTAAATGGAGTTCTTGAAAGAGTTGAACGCTGTTGGTGAATTCAAGTTTAAAGAATATAAGAAGTTGAATGAATTAGAAGAAAATAAGAAATACAAAATTTTGAATTTGGAGAAAATAAAAGATAAATTCGGGTTTTACAATAATTGCCGAGTTGGAAGATAATAAAGTACACTTACCGAACAGACTTTTGAATGTTTTGGATGAAAAAAAAGATTAAAGAATTGAATAAAAATGATAAATTACACTTGATTGTTACTGGGAAAAAGACTATTAAAGATAAAGAATGTGTTACTATCAATTTTGTAGAGTAGAAGATTTTTCGTCGTAGCAGACATTTCAAATAGATTGATTTGACAGCTCAAGAAAGTAGAAGCAAACAGCTATAGATTCGGTAATTTTTCATTCGTGAGTTACAGATTCGTTTGTTGTCCTTTAAACAGTATTTTATGTTGATTTTCTGACTGTCCCAAAAGTGGTCTAGAAACCCCATATTCATATCTACTCATGACAATGCAGTGTATTAACTATATTTAATTTGTACTTCTGTTAGCACTACATATAAACTAATCTGGTGTTTTATGCTTTATATGGTAGCTTAACCTGGAATTTAAACTGCTTTGTATAACGAGAACTAGTGAGTAAATCTATGATTTTTATTTAATTAAAGTAACTCATCCTTGTAAGTCCGTGTCCTGATCATGCTTCTGGCCATCACATCGTGTTTTCTGGTGCTACTTCCGTGACTAGCTGTGAATTGAGTGATGTTTGAAAAATGATGCGACAAAACACTTTAGAATTATTTAAAACATTAAATTATAAATGCCATTTTAATTCCATAGATAAAAAATAATATATTACTTATAATTCTGCTTACGTTTCACCTGTCCCTTATATCGCTGACGTCACGACTACTAATACAACTAAACGCTGATTACCCCAATACATATATGTTAGGGGCACAAACGGGTAAATAAAACTTATATATAAAGATTGTAATAAGGTTTTTCCCCGTTTCCGATTTATGTGATACATTATTAGTGTGTGGATGCAATATCCATGGACACTGTTCGACAAGAAATGTTGTACTATAGCTAATTAATCTATAATAGTTTATATTATAAATGCAAAATCTTTTGATGATGTTTTGGATGTGTAATAATCACGAGAACCCTATTGGGGCAGATTTTAACTAAACTTGATAAGAGCATTACTTAGATACAAAGAAAACTTAAGCATATTTATATATTAAAATATTCCTTAACAATTTTTTACTAAATTTAAATAATATGTAATAACTTAAATATAAATAGAATTTTAAATTTAACAATATAGTTATTCGCTGCTTAACGTGTGACAGAACGCATTGTATTTTATAGTTCAATATATAAATATCATATGTCGTAGTAAGATGTACATAGTAATATCAAGTACAATATATTTTTATATAGATGGTAGCAATGGCGTATCAAACCAATTTACATATTCTGTTATCTTACGAAATACTTCTGTTTAGCTTTTTGGACACACAGAGTATTATTAATAGACAAGTGTATCAATAGGTACTAAAGTCACAATTTAGATAATCCTGTACGACGATTTTTCATTATGCAATAGTAATTAATTTCTCGTAAATTAAAGAAATTTTTGTTTCAAAAATAAATATAATACCGCAAATTACATTTGAGACACTTGATAGGTTATTATTTAATTAGTAAGTAGGCTTCTCAGGTAACAAAGGCGCATTGTGAGAGAATTTTATACGGTAATCTCATACGGTAGTAATCAATTCTTTACGAAGACTTAAAGAATGGATGATCACAAATAAGTATAATATCTAAATTTTATGATTTAAAACAATTTCGTTAAAGTTTTTATCCTAAATTTTGTGGCATTGTAAGCTAACTAATATAATGATTAATGAAGTAGAGTGCAATTTATAAAATAATTATATTATTAAATGAACCACTTAGAGGATGTAGTTTTATTTATATTTTTTGATATGAGACATAAAAGAACAAGACATTTTATCATGCAGACGCGAGATGCCTGCACATACACTATATGTATAATAGAGCAGAATATATAGAGGAAATATAAATATACTAGCATTTCTTGGTACATCTATGAGCCCAACCAGCAACACAATATATTTACTGTCTAAAATAGTGGCTTGATGTAATCGTTAAGTATTCATTAGCTGTAGTAATACACTTAAAAACCAAGGTATCACAATTTAGGTACATTTAACAAAACTAAGGTTACTTTAAAGCATAAACTAACCTCTGTCTTGAAAAAATTTTGGTAAATATTCATTTGGGATTTTAATTTATAATCAATCAAATGGTAATAATTCAAAATGTGTCCCGAGTTAGTGAAACTAGACTTCACCGGAAGTCTCCTCAACCGCAACAGGAGGTCTCGGAAGCACGCCCCTCCCAAACTCGGAGCAAAGCATAAAAAAACAAACCACATGCCACTAGTGAGAAGAGAGACAAAGAGAGACAAAATTTCCAGTACATAATATAATTAATTAGGTGGCAACATCTTTACACAAAAAAAAACAGTACAATAAATTCCCTTGCCAAAGAAGTAAATAAAATATTTAAACTGCCGCACCACGGTGCACCGAGTACCTTACAAACTAAATAACAAAATAAATAGAATTCAAATATTGACAATAACATAATAAATAGCATTTGACATATAAATAACATAATAAATAGAAATTTGACATATAAATAGCATATTAATATATAGAAATTTGACATAAATAACATAGTTTCAGGTACGGCATGTAGGAAAAATTTTTAACTGGTAATTATTATGAACTGAGGGGAGAAAAAGGTTTTAGAATTTCTAGGCCCACTATTTTTAAAAGTTAATTTTGTTTCAAGTTTGTAGCCAAAAAAAAAAAAAAAAAAAAAAAAAAAAAAAAAAATATATATATATATATATATATATATATATATATATATATATATATATATATATATATATATTTAAAGCTGATTTTAGAAGGAGGCGGGGGCTTAGTTGCCTCCACGAATCCGAATTAAAGATGGAATCCTCCCCTTCAGATCATGTCACTAAACTAAATAAATACTAGTTAATATTAACACTGGCCCTCCTCCAGATATAATATCTGGCAGCGCTCCATAAAACCCAATCCTCTCAAGTTCAGTACAAGAAGAAGGAAAAAACATTTTATATCCAACCTTGTTCAAGACGAAATGAAGTACAGACAGTCCAGTTGGATGACGGTTCAGTAGCGCTGGCAGGGCGCGGGCATTCAATTTTGGTTTAACAGTGCTGTTTCATTGGGTAGACTCGCCGCACTAGTCCTGTTGACGGCAATCACGGGGACCCTATTAAAATGCCAACATAACCAGTAGATATTCAGAAGAGTTTATGTTTATGTTACATAATTATGTTTAGCCAAAAGTAAATATAAAATATTTAAATTTAACAATTAAAAATAACAATCTGTAGCTAACAGTACCTTTTAAGTATTGAAAAACTGTTTTCCCGAAAATAACTCAAGACACCAAGTATTATAAGATACACTACTTGGTGACAATATTAAATATTACATACAAAACAAATTTTAAAATATTTAAAACATTTACTTATAGGCCAGAACAGCCATACTAAATTATTCAGCTTGGTAACATTTACTTGTAAAAATAATTCTCTGTATTTTAATCATTCTATAATATTAATTGTAATGTAAATTATGTAATTTACAAATAATAACAGTACATTATTTCCAAAATAACAATAGTTAAAATATAATCCAAAACTAAGCCGTTCACGCTACTATAAAGCAAGTAATTAATTAAACAATAAAATATAAATCATGAATGTTGCCACCCAATTTTTGCACGCAACACAAAACAAGAGGTAACAAAATACGCAAAGTCTGTACCGTCTCGCTTACAATAAATAAAGACAAGGTGATTACTAAATAAATAATTTCCGTTCGCCGAACGGATCAATTAGAAAGCACTAGTCCAAAATATAATATTTAACTGGCATAGTTAATAAAATAACAAATTAGAACGTTACGAAAGACTGGATAGAACACTTTGCGACACGAAAACGTACACAAGGAACACAAATTACAAAAATAAAAAATAAACTTCTTTTAACTAAGCAACGAAAATTATGTTTCTGCTTGGGAGAGAAAAACCACCACCTATTTTAAGTTAAGAGAGTGAAATAGAAAAAACAATTACCTGCCGAAAGTCGGAGAATTAGCCAGCCATGGGTATCAGGACGAGCAGTCAATAGCCAGAGATTCACGTCGCCTCTGCCGAACGTGTCCGACCGCTCCGATCAGTAGCCGCTGCCCGTAATCAACTTGTCAGTAATCAGTCAAGGCTAACCACCTGACCTCGACCAATCAGTCCATCCAGGCAGAAAATAATCAATACGGTCACTCCCCCACCGACTGAAAAAAGTGGCCGAGGTGGGAAAAATAATAGACAAAACTATCTAAACTGAGCCCCGGCTTAAATGTTTGCATCTAAACACGTTAAAAACGGCTATTGTCAACACATTAATTTAAATCAGAAATCGAAAAGAGGAATTTTCAGATATATTTTTGTCTCCAAATAATGTTTATTTGAGTGTTAAACCACAAGGATAACTCATTAAAATTTACTATTAATATTTATGAATGTAATTAAATTTGATACCAACATTTGAAACCATCTTTTCATAAATTAATTACGGTTCCAGCTTTCTTGTAAATGAAATTGTATACCTTACAACGCATAATGTCCAAAATTTTAAACGTGTACCATTTTCTTGCTTATAGTTTTTAAACGTCAAATAAATGTAAGATGTCACAGAGTATGGCGTTGATTTGTGAAACCCCTTGAACACATCCTTCGTTGAAAACATCATAATCCTGAAGGATTTGTCAAAGGAAAACCGTTGAAGTATAAGTTCTGCAATCATGTGTAATACACCATATACCTGAATCAGCATGGTAATTTTAATACTCATATAATAACGTAAAATTAGAGAAGGCATTTCCTACAGATGTTGTAAACAATCCAACGAGTCATGAACTAAATTATTATTATGCACAAACCTGCAAGATTATGACAACCATCTAAGGCAGTAACCGGTTCAGTTCGGAGCTTATTGCTAGACAGGATATCCTTAGGATGCAAGCCAATCCGACCAAGTATTGAACTACAAAATAAAAACCTCAAACGTTAGTCTATGTATAATCCCGTAGATATAAAGCAAATTTAAAAGCTTCAGCTGAAGACCAAAAGACCCTACGATCGGAAGCCTGCACTATATTAGTAACTATATCCCCTGGCAACAAACCTTTCCAGTAGTGGTCCCCATTCTGTCACCTATCAAGAACAACATTAGGAACTTGACTTGGCATCAAATCGCTGATAGAGCTTCCTCGACAAAAACGGACCGATGGCCCACCATTATGCCCTCTTCCAAATGTGACCAGGGCAGCCTGGGCCGGGTCAACACAAATACAATTCTATCTAACCAGTTTACTGCTCCCGTTAGGGTTGCATTAGTCAATTCCGTGACTGTGATTTTAAATTTACCAGTCACAAGAATTATCATGTCTTCTCATCTGCATACATCTGTTGGAAAAGACCTCTACTGTTACAGACCTAAACAGGTCGTCCATAACAAGAAGAAAGGACGCCATTCTATGGAGAGCCTTAAGTGGTACTTTCACTGATCCTTTCACCCCAAATAGTGGGTTTTACGATTCTAAATTATTAGTAGGAATTTATGATCCAAAAAATTCCTGTACTGTTGAATATTAAATGTACATGAAAATTTCAGTTATTTAATTCTAGAAATAGAGATTCCGGAAAAAAGTGAGAAAAATTATTACAGAAAGGTGTCAATGTATTAGATTCCAGAGAAATGTTTTATCACTTTCTTGATAAAAAGGATACTAAATTTACTGATTGTTCCTTGCTTAAAAGTCCTATTGGAATTTTAAACATGATGAGAATTGTTTTCATTATTAGATAACAAAGAAATCAGAGCAGTTTTTATGGTTTAATTTTGTAAAACCAATAGTCAAAATGGTCATTTTATTGTCCACTCTATTGTCCTCTCTACGGAATTACACGTATTTAAAGGTTTAGAACTAATAAAAATTTGTTCTGACCATTAATAAGTTCTTTATATCCTGATGTGATTAAAATGTTAGTCTCAGAACTAAAACGAATAATAGGCGACTTATAATATATAATAAATGAAGGAAAACTACAACTTGCTGGAAAGCACTAAATGTATTGATACTGTTAAGACATTTACATTATAAAGAAGTTATGTACTGGAGTCATTTTGCTATTGCTGTACTTTACGAGGGTGTCGTTTCAATTATTAGAAGTTCAGCAGACGCATTTGTATACGAATTATTTATTCTAGTTTACCACGACACAGAAGTTAAATTATTATTAGTGATAGCAAGAATACTATTAGAAGATGGAAATTAAATCCAAGTAAGATGTTTGATTACTGCATCATTTTAATTTGCCATGTTATAACGTTTAATCGGGTCAGGGATAGTTTATAAAAATATATAACCCTAAGACACCGGATAGAACAGTCGAGAGGGGTAAAATCCAGGGTTCGAAAGGGAGAGGAAAGTTCAGCTAAGAACCGAATTAATGTAAAACTAAAAGCCGAAGCAAATACAGCACCGATGATCAACGGAATCAACATGCTTTCATCATCGCAGACTCGGAAACGAAAGGGAATAAAGGGAAGGCGTCAGCATTTGCTTTAGGATGATTGTTTCACTACCTAAACGTCCCCTAATACGACAGTTGTTAGTTCAACTGAAGCTCGAAACGAGGAACGCTGGAGCCAACTTACGTCAAGCGACCCAGCGGCAAAAAAAACAGAAAAGATAGCTAAATAAATCTAAATGCGAACACTAGTTCGCTCGAAATCACACCTAGCTCGACTAGAGCTCGAAAGTAAGGAACGCTGGTGCCAACGTACGTCAAGCGACCCAGCGGCCTCGACAAGAAACGGTAAACGAAATAAAACTAAATTCAAACTCTTCTTTACTAGTAATAGAATCTAATCCTATTCGTACTGAAATATTTTCTTGCTACACTTTATATCTATAATTATATTGTGTTAGCAGCTTAAGTACCTAATGTCATGTACTTATCCTATCGTTAGTGACTAGGCAAGTTCAGGTAAAAAGCGTGTTTTGGTAGGTAAATAAGTACCTGCTTACTTGCACCTTATCGTGGCGTGTGTGGGGGCGGCGACTCCGACTCGACGACTCCGACTGCTAGACACCGACCGAAGGACAGCGACCGAGAGAGCGGGGCAGCCAGGCACAGCGTACTTACGTACTGTAATACTGGAGTCGTCCGCTGTAAGGCGCTTCAACCCTTGAAGCGAACTCCGGCGGATGTATCCTGAAACTCCGCGTCTTACCCGGTAGAGCCGGACCCCGCCAGCTGACGTCACCGGCATTGACGTTAAGCTACTGGAGTATACTTGTAGGTGGAAGAAATAAAAATCATAACATGTCATTAACTAAAAAATATTCTCCTCTCAAAAAAATTAAAATGCCTTATTTAAACCCCCTCTAAAAATGACATGTTACAATGTCGTATCTCTTGATGCGTGCTCTGGTGAATGTTTACGTAACTAACGGAATTTGTTAGGAATTGTAGATGTTAGGAATTGTAGACTATATCTTTCTTTAAAATTATTTGAAACCTTATTTTAAATTATTATGTTTTAGACATCAAACGTGATGTAGTTGTGTATTACTAATGTTAGTCTGGTAATATAAACTATTTTAAACTAAACATAATATTTAGCCTAACAAAAAAGTCCAAACAGTTGCTCGAAGAGGTACGTTAGAACATTCTTCTCATAAAATATTAAATATGTATCATAAACCATGCAAAACAGTTCTAAAACTGCTTTGACGCTCAGAATTTGGAAAGTGATTCAACCCAATTCTCCCTGCACGCTTAGGGTACAGAGAGGATTAAAACAGCCCAAACACAAGTTTAGTAGCTTTCTATAAAGAAAATCAGGGAAAGTCTTTGAAAAATAAAAGGAAATTTAACAAAATAATACATTATATTTGAAACTTCTATTTGCTTTGGAAACAGGTAATCGTTATTTATAAACTTTTCACGAGTTTTGTGTTGTATTTAATAGTCACTAAAACTAAAGTGTAAATTGCTTTGGGTATCAAGAGTCATTATAAGGAGAAGTTGTGATTACTCAATAGTAGAAGTAACTCATCCTTTTAATTCCTGGTCCTCGTCCAGCTTCTGACCATCACATTGTACTACATGTGGTGATTACCTGACGGGCTGCAAGTTGAACGACGTTGGAAATGCTGAAACATACTCGTAATAATATTTAATGATCAAAAACATTAAAATATTAGACCTTTGTTGTTTCTATGGATATGAAATAATGTTTGAGTGGAAACTGTTAATTATATATCATATGGGTGTCTCATTCTTTTATCTTTTGGCGCCTTTTTATGTCAAGGATACTACTAAAAAGAAATTAATTTCTACTTGTTTGATCTACAATTCACATACATTATATAGAGAAACCATATAGTCATAAATTATTCCCTATGATATAATTTCATAATGGTATTTTGGAATGGTTACTTTGTCAATATCCCTCTGGGCATTACCTTTTAGGGTGAAAGATTACTTATGTATTCAGAGTGAAAACCAAAGTTTAAGGATTGATAAAGTCAGTCACAGTTATTTTTGAGGTTGAGTGGTAGATGTTCACCCTACCTTGTCATGAAAAATATTAAACTATTGTATATTACAAACGAAAGTATATTTTTAAGTGATGTGGGAAAATATTAAGATATTTGTATATTTTTAACTAATAATATCTATTATATTTTTTATACTCTTACAGCGAATTCTAGCATTAAGTGCATTAACTAGTAATTAAAGAATTAGAACATTATAGACCATATTAATCTAGAAACTGATCAACACAATTTAACTAAAATATTAAATATAATAAACAAAAATAATTTAGTTTGGAATATTATTCTTAAATGCCCAGCATAAACAGTTTTCAACTCAACTTCAATAATTATGCTTCCACAAATTTTCTATAAAAATTTTTTTCGATATATTTTAGGAAATATTACTCATATTAAACTATAAATCTGTTCAGCAAATATGCATGAACAATACAAAGTGTGGCAGAAAAGTGGGAGATTTTATTCATAAAATTCTGATTCGATTCTTTTTGTACACTTTGGTACAGACAGAATTATCATCCCAAAACACAAGTATTACCATAAAAAGTATTAACGTAATGCATTGGTTAGGTACAATCTTTACGAAACGAGAAAACCACGAAATTAAAATGTATAAAAATATAAAATTATATTTACTCATTATCATTAGATATGTACTGTTCCAGTGTTTGTGCTGTGATTAATAGTCGCTAAAACTAGGATGTAAACTGCTTTGGGTACGAGAGATACTTTAAGGAGAACATCAGACCTAAGAATAATAAAACTAACTCGTCCATGTAAGTTCTGGACCTGGTTTTGGCCATCGCATCTTATTTTGCTTATTTTTCTCTTCAGTGCTGATTATTAAATGAATTATGAACAGAGTTTTTGAAAGGTCTAAGAACATATTATTAAATTACATTTGGTGTTTCTGTGGATGTTGTACGTACGTTTTACGTGTTTATCTACTAAATTTTAAGTTAACAACATTGCTTCTTTATGCCAACACTACTAATTACATTAAACTGAGTTCTGGTTATATGATTCATCATCCATATACATAAAAAAACAAACATATTATTAAAATATAATTGTATAGGTTATTTCTGTTAGATTATGGTGAATATGGTAATATATTATTTTCCAAATACAAAGCCCAGAGACACACTTAAACACAAACTTTGTACGCTATTGTTAATTGGTCTATCTGCAACTATAATACCTTATAAAAATATTCACTATAATCTATTTTATTGAGGTAATTTAAAGTTTATTACGCTTTTAAAAATTGTACAATTTAATTTGCACGTATGCAAGACTAATAAATAACTTGATTCAGGATATTACAAATGTGTTCATCGTGAAGTATCTCGTGTATATTATATTCATTAGTGATATAACTGCACAATAGAGGATTAAGGAAAACTCTAATTCAATAAAGTATAAAGTATAGATCAATAAAATGTATATAAATCAGAACTGAATACGAAAATGTAATATTTAAATTGTTGTTGAACGTAAAATATTTATTTTGATTATAAAATCCTTAAGATAGTTTTAATTTTAATCAATTTTAATACAAATCTGACATTTATGGAAAGAGAACGTGTAGGTTAAAGCCGTTGTATATAAATAATATATATTCATCCAAAGACTTAAAATGAAATACTGAGACTAAAATTGTGTTGTGTGTAAATCAAAGGGTATACAAATACTGTCTTATAATTTACACATCACCATAGCAAATTGCTCAAATTTAAAAAAAGTTATATCTACTGTAAATACTTAAATTTATTTATACTTTTATTATATTTATACTAACGACGAAGAAGTCTACAGCAGGCTAGGTTAAAACGAGATTAGTGTGCGAAACAGCGTTCCTGTACCGGTACTCGAACTCGGGCCCTTGATAAGCTGACTCAGTAATCACTCAGCTATCAGGTTGATGCTGTCTACTAAACACATTCTGGTAACTATTTATTCACCTTGTGCCCTGTATATGTGAAATTACAGCTAATGAATTATTCTCACAATAGAACATGTTAATGTCTAGAAAGGTTTATTGTTTGAAAGTAGCAATGGAGTTCAGTGAGTCATTAAATGTACGAAACTCTACCGCTTCAATTGTAGAGCAATGAAAGAGGTCTCTAGTGTAAATTTAAATAACGCATTTATAGAAATAGAACCTGCGGACTAAGTTTCTTTGCTAAAGTTTGCAATTGAGTTTAACAGTTGAGAGGTCTTGTCCTATCCACATACGTAGCAGGTCCCCCTGTAAAACTGCCATCTAACATTGTATTTCTGTTTTTTTTTTTTTTTATGTTTCTACATGCAGTTTTACAATTATTATTGTATTATTTTACAAACTATTGTATCAGTTTTTAGATAAGTTATACTTTTTGTGTAAATAAATTCTAACATTATTTACATGTTTTAGAATAACGCATTAAAAATATTATAGACATATTTGTTTTGTAAATTATAAATATTGTTTATTAAAGTATAATAGGCAATAAATGAAGTTAATTTCTTTACCAAGCAGACGTTGGTTTTTAAGGACTTCAAATATTTTTAGAATAAAACATTATTATTTTTCTTTTTTTGCACAATTATGGTACCAGTGCATGGTTTTCGCAATAGTTCGCTTCAAAATATACCTTAAGCAAGCTGAACATTTGGACTGCATAAATTCCTTTTTTTTGACAGTTGGAGCTAAATTTTATGGCTTCACATCACTTTCAACAGGCTCTTCAGTGTCCGTGTTGTGTATTGAATGCTGTGACGGAGCATAAGATTTATTGTCACTGCAATAAATGGGGGGGTTTTCTTCTTCAACCTCTTCAATTCAACTAATAATGCAATCTAAATGATTTGTCCTTTAAATAATAATAATAGTCAACTAAAAATAATAAATAGTCAACGATAATGTTTTTTTATAAAATCACAAATACTCTAATCACAATATCAAACTAAACATAGTGTTGACATTAACATTGCGTGCACTAACACAAGGCACTAACAGCTTCGGTTATGTGCGTAGATGCCGTCTAAAAACTGAACTAACGCAGTCAGTCCCGTGTCGAGATACCAACTAACAAGGCGTGCAGGATGGAATTCCTCCTTCTCTCACAGACACGGATATGGATGAATCAAAACGTGTTTTACGAGGAAAATGTGTCAGAAGTCAATGAGGCACTTGTGAACTATCTTAAGGATTTGAAATCTGATAAAAAATGTTCATCAGACAAATTATGTTTGTTAGGTGCCATCTAACAAGGGTATCTCTCATGGGTTCAAAAATGTAGTATGATTTAGTTCAGAACGTTAAACTTAGTTAGGTTGCATACACTAATTTACTTTAATTGTCTCCATTTAGTTTATGAAAATTTCAGAAACTAGTATTGATTTTTTATCAAATATTAAAAACATGCCAAAGTACTCCCTCTCTAATCAACTTTTTCCAATTATTTACAAGCATCTATCTGACTAGATAAAAAACAAAACTTTTAAATATTATATTCTTTACAAAACAAGAATATATTCCTAATTCATAATAAACTAATATAAAAATTCAATTTACATTTTAATTAAGTTTTTTATACATATGAGATTTTCTAGTGATTAGTGCTGTGATTAATAGTCGCTAAAACTAGTTTGACCAAAGATAGAAAGGGCGGAGAGTATTATTTATTATTAATAAAAGAAACTTATCCACGTAGGTCCTGGTCATGGTCCTGCTTCTCACCATCGCATCCTGTTCCTTGTGGTGGTTCTCCCGCTTACTGCGAGTTGAACTACTTTTGAACAAGAAATCTGAACAATTCAACAACATTTTAACACTTTTAGGCTTTTCCTACTCGTTTCCATAGAAATCTATAATGTCAATAAGCAAAGCTGTTGGGCATGTTTCACCTGTTTTATTACCTAAAAATCTGTTCGTCTGTATTAAAAGCGCTTGCATGTCTAAACAAATTCGATGACAGGGGTAATGTCCGAAAACGGTTGAGAGCTTTCTTAAGCCAGGGGATCGTAGATATTAGAAGGTAATAGAGTACAGAACTTCAGATAAAGTGGAATAACTATTCATTATTTTAAGCTTCTGATTTAGGGATCGTGGCTCTCATACATTGAGAGGTTTCTGAGTCCATGAGTTTTGTACATCATGGCTTTACCCACAAGCTGATTCTTCCAAAATCTCAGATTCATTCACAAATAATATCCTACTAGAGGCTGGAATATCTTATATGTAAAATTTAATATTCTAAATTGTTTGTTATTGTCATGCACTACAGATATAGAGAAGCTGGGATTTCTTGTTAAGGGAAGTTCTCAGAGGCTAAGATACTCACAAAGGTTCAGCATTCTTACAAAGGGCATGCCATTCTATAGGTAATTAAATATTTTTCTGAGTGCGTTCTTAGTGTTTAGGGTAATCCCACTGTTAAGGTGGTGCTAAAGATGGAGTCTTGTATAAACATGGAAACGGACCGAATATTAAGGCCAATTGGCCCAGAGGATTTAGTTACATTTCACATTGCTTCCTACTCAATTATTAATGATATTTACATGTCAATAATAAACTTGTTTTGAATCCAAGAAATCGTGTGTAATTTTCTATTGACTTGCTAGCATTCATTCATAGGCTGGAGGTTTATTACTTCAAATAGTTTCTAAACACTCCATATTAGTTAAATTGTACGATATCCACTATAAAGTTATTGTATTATTATATCATAAACGATTCAACCGCTTCATCTTATAACTGATAAGTTGGTTCTCCTATTTGGAAAATCTCTGTAAAATTTACTGTAACATGCTTAACACAAGACTGCTATTGATTATTCTAGTATAAAAGCGCATCACGTGACAAAGTGGTGGCGGAGTGAGGTTGGTAAATATCACGGTAACCTAGTGCTTCGTTATCAAAGTGTCATTGGTTAGACTAGAGGTTTTACATTAATCTAATTTAAAATACTTTATACAATTTTGTTTCCAAAATCAGTTTGTATGTAAATGTCGACGTTTTATAACATTATCTCCAAGAATGAATTATTCGGTTACAGCGCAGGAGGTGAGAGCTAATTTGCGTTGTATACTTGCACAATGTGATTTTTATTAAAATTATTAACGAAATTTCTTCTAATAAAGAAATTAAAAAATATATTCATTAGTTCTTATGGAGGTCAAAAGGTTTTGAAACACGAAATGATTGTTTTCACACATTGTATTTTTAGTTTGAAACATTTAAAATGAACTCTTAGACGCTGAAATAAATGTTATATCCGCACCGGCTAACTATATACAATGAGAGCATTTAATATATTTATCTAGTAGTCTCACGGTGATGTGTCTATTTTTTTAATTTTCTGACGGTTTTTTTAAGTGTTTCAAGGCAGAAAAATGTATCTGAAAAACCTTTATCGTGTCATATGTTTAACCTTTTCACAAAATTACACCAAACATAGGCTGTCAACGAATTTCTTCTTAGAAAAATCCATAATTTTTTCAAGGACCACCAGGTTATGTGTATATGCAGTGCAATCTTACCTCCTAGACCATCATTAATATATTTGTATTAGATTTACTATTTTTTCACCTGGAACACGTTCCTAGTAGTAAATTAACTGTTACGCTTACAGTGGCAACAAAAATGTATATTTGTACAAAACTAGTTCTTTTGTTTTTCTTATGAATATAATGTTTACGTACACTTGTAAAATCACAGTTAGTTCTAGTTCACACTATAATAATATTCAAAAAAATTTCAAATATTTTTAATTGATGCAGTCGTAAAATGTTGCACAGTGTAAAAATATACGAATATAGAGCCATATTTAAGTATTACACAAATCAGCTCAACCATATAATTCCAACCCTGCGAGCAGCGACTGCACTACTGAGCGGTAATACAAGTTTTACCGCATTGTTACGTCCACGGATACTAGACTGTGGTTTCGTCTAATGACTTTTAGTTTTATCTATTTTAAAATTTATTGGTTTGATGTTTTAATTTTAAACAAAGAGATTTTAATTTATCAGTATTCAAGTGATTTGGGAATCTTAAAGCTTTATTCCAACGTACTAAAATAAAAACTTCACGTTCCATAGTGTCCATGAAATATAGATTTTAAATTTTTAGACCTTAATAACGTTTTATTGCCTTACCCAACAAAAGTCTTACGATTTAATTTATTTAACTAATATTTACTTAGATATTCCTAGTAATAACTTTTACTCCAGATTCTACAATTGAGTGCTTCTTACAAGGAAGTATAATTTTTGTATGAGATGCCTTGTCTTATGAATCTTTGTTACTGCTTATGTTATTGATATGAAGCTATTAACTGTGATACATATATTTAACAAATTTGTTACATAATATATTCTGAAAAGTTTCTGCATTCTCTACCAAGTGCCTTTCCTGATATCTACCAAGTTTCCTATAGAATAAGTTCCTACTTCAGCACTGTTGTACATTTGAAAATAATTCCTAACAACGTAGTAGTACGCCACATCAAGTGTCACGTGACAGGCCTCGCTGAGGTTGCATGCACAATGCCTAACTATAACTCGTTTTATAACTAGTTTAATTCTCAAGGTGTCCTATGGGCAAATAAACAGACATTCATATAAAAACACAAATCGCTACAAAAACCATATTAATTCAAAATCTATGATTTGAAATGCACTATCATGAAGACATTTTTTTATTATACAAACAATATGTTTCACGAAGAAATTAATTTTTCCAGAGTAAATCTGTCTTAACTTATTTTTCCACCACGTGGTAAACTGAAAACTTTAGGTTCAACAAGTGTGTGATGTGTTGTAGCTTCATCTGATATAGTTACAATGAAATTAAACCATTCTTAAACTAGCACATAAAATCAGTAATGAAAATTTCGAGCGTCACTAATTTTTGTAAGACTAAACTTTAGAGGTATAACTCGCGGCAATATGTTCTCATAGGTATGACCATTAAATTAGAATTCGCATCAATCTACCCTTACATTAAAATTTTCCACCGAATTCCTAACGGGACATCTATGTTCGATGGTAAAGTGCTACTGATTGCATCAAAAAGTTAGATTTTATGCCATATGTCGCAGTAGAAACTTTTATGTTTGTACGTTTACTAGAACAGAAAATATAAGCCCTTTCAAGACTTCTCAGTACTCCTGTAAAAATCGGTTCATTTTTAAAAGCGCGGACAAACAGAAAAACGGACAGACAGACAGACAGTGACAGGCTTCGCTCAAGCTCAGGCAATTATTTTTTTTCAACACAAATTAAATTCCAGGAATACGATTGGTAATATAAGGACCCAGAGCTGAACGCAATGGCTACCAGATTTTATGGGTTCAAAGTGTCGCATTTCCCAGCACAAGACAATAGTAGCCATAATGTTACATTTAACTTTTATACCATGTCTATTTATATAAAAACAAACAATATTTAAAACTGTTACAGTTTTGTTTTGAAAATTTAATAGTTCATATTATTTTATATTTGTTTATAAAAGATTAATAAATAACTATAGGAGTTTAAACCACATATGTACACACACACAGGAATCCATACAACAAGAAGAACATACACCCATACAATTTTGATAACTTACAATAAACATATATAAATTAATAGATTTTAAAATTAATAAGAACTGGCAACCTATTTTAGAGTTAAAATTAACATAAAACAAATTATCATACATATAAGATAGAAATACATAAGCTATTGTAAAATTGAATCATCAGATAAAATAAAGTAAATTCTTTAGGCCAAATACCACAGAATAAATTAAATCTTAATATCAAGGAGATTGTTATGCAAAGTAAGTTTACAACACCTGGAGTTCAAAAGTGAATTTAGATCAGCTGGTGACTTTACAATAATGGAATTTTATTCTTTTAAATGATGCCTTAATATGAGACTGAGAAGAAGCTTTTCTCATCAAAGTTAATAAACATTCGAGTTATTAAATACATTAATACTTTTATTATTTGTATTAAATTGGTGAATCTCGATTTTTGAATCCAAGAACAGAAAAGACATGTACTAGATGATGAACACTTGAATATTGGATGGCAACCAGAACTCTCAGATCTGCAAGGATTACTACTACCAGCATTAAATCTACACTAAACCGACAAAGGTGATTGGAAGATGAATAATTGTCAATGGAACATACAAAGTAAAACTGGATTTGAACTCAAGTAAGATCTACCCAATTTAAGATTCCAAATCTTTCAAAATTCAAACTTATTTTTGTATAAATACAAATTTAACATGTACCCCACAATTTTTTTCTATGTTGGATATAATTTTTCTTATGTGCCCATAGCAGTATAATCCACGAAACCCTGTATGTGACAAATAAACTCAATAAAAATAATTGTAAATCAAACGTTTATTTATTAATATCAATAGCTAGTTAATCAAGGGCAAAGAATGGGTTAATAAATAAATAAAGCAAAAGAAAATTTAATAGAACCAATTTATTTCATTAATATTCTCTTTTTACCTTATAAATGTAAACGGTCAAAATAAAAAAAATGAATAAAACAGAAAATGAAGGCTTTTAATAACTACAAAGAAACTTGTACCGTAAATTAGTTAATTAAATTTCATATAATGTAAATTTCGCAACCTAGTCAGCCAGTATAATCTAATATTATTTTTATCCAATGTTCCGGAACTAAATTATTGGGCGGAGGGACTACCTAATTGGCACGCGTATGAATATTTTCTTCTAACCCTTTGTAGCAGCCCAATTATGTGACCGAGCAGACCTCGCGCGCTTCGTCCGCGAGTTTACGTGTCCCACGTGTCTCACGGCTCACAGGGCACATATTATTTGAGTAGATGGCTACCAGTTTCTTAACTTCTACTCATCGTCTAGTAACCACCGACTAGACATAACCCTTCGTAGACTACAGCGCCATTGTCTCGTGCCAAGACGCCGACACCCGGGTTGTGAGTCTACACATTGCGAAGGGAAGTAAAATCTTATGTTTTATAAAATAGAACATCGTAGGCATAATTCCATAGAACATTGGATATTTTAGGCCCACCTGGAAGATATGCATTTTTAGTTATTATATTCTAAATGGCAGCAACGTGGCATTACATACTTTTCCTTTACCATCTAAAAGTGGTGCTTGTAAGTTTTAATAATTAAACTGAACTTATAAGTAAACTTTGCAATTCGAGTATTTATTACTACGACCTCAGAAGTCACCACCCCCATGTGTTATCGTCAAACGGTACAAACTTAGTGCCAATGAATTATTGAAGCTCGTATACGAGATACAGTTTTTTTAAAAGATCCTCGAACAGAAAAGTCGTTACGTTTCTCGTACCTGTTCATTTCAAAATGAACGAGAAGGGCTAAATGTGAAAGGATCAGAACATAAAGTACAATCAAGTTTCTACATGTGCTCTGTACGCATTTGTAATGGAACTTGTGACGATTCTTGATTACAACTGCACTTCTCTGTACGACAATTTTTACATCAACAAACGGTTAGTTATGCCATAAAAATTTTGTGCTTATACATATGAAATGTTCTAATAAACGGTGCTACTTCTAGTAATAGAATATTTTAGTTTGAAATGTAATTTTTAATGTATTTAGAACTATAGTATTTGTCTACTATCAGGAAGTTTGTCCAACGCGAGTGATGATTGTCATGGATATAATGATGAGTGAGGTGCGGTGATAATATAAAGTAGAGAAGACGAAAGCTTGAATACATAAATGCTTTCAATTTAATGGTCTTAAAATTTGATATATTTTTCTATTTGTTAACGAATTAATTTATTAATTAATATTATGGTGCTATCCTGGTTAACTTTAACATTAACATAAAATATTCTTTAATGCCGATTAAATTCTAATGGAGTGACATTTACCATCATTGAATTCGGTGTTGCCTGTATATAAATTAATCTTCGTAAAAACTTTCTACAACTGATCAGTTTGTTCTCGAGATATCGTGCGGACAGATAGACAGACAGACAGTGATTATATTTTGTACATCCCCTCGAGTAATGTATGGCATTTTCACTTACTAAAATGAATTGGATTCATAATGAATAAAGTCCAGTAACTCGCAGCAACAAGTTGGATGTGTCGGTTCTATTTAATAGGACACACGAAGACGTATTTCAAACTGATTTACTGTTCTGTAAGTTTTCATGTAAAGATTGACATTTTTATCATTGTAAAGTACGGCTACAGATATTACAAACACCTGAGCCACCTTAATCTTTATTTCTGATCGTTAGTGAATCCTATTAACGGCTGGAGAATTCGTATTTATATCTCGAGAGTGAACTTAAAAATTGTTTTGTAGAGCTTATTTCTGTATAAGTAGCATAGTAGTTGAATTATAATGCATGTTCTTACATGGGATTCACCTGATTGTGTGAACATGTTTGTATTATTTTAATAGTTGACCCTATGAAAACTAGAAAATCGTGAAATAAATAAGTGTTCAAACAAATTGTGTAAAAATGTACAGAATTGTAATATTTGACTTAGTAACACGTTTATTGATCTCGACTATCAGTAAGTGTTTCGTTAATGATTTCGCAGGAACAATTACTCTTTTGTCTGAATGGGTTTTCAAAATTTCTTTTCTGTGTGATGTTTGTCCGGCCGTGCAGGGCACATCAAGCATAACATATTATATAGGGATTCAAATTTTGCAAGTATCCTCATTGTTTTACATGACGCGTGGTATGTTTTACATTGTAATAGTACTGAACAACACGATTTTACTGTGAACGGTGCACCGACAGTAGTAGTAATGGTTCAGCGTCAATTGGAGATAAAACACGTTTAATACCTAAACGAATGAATGAACACATGGCACACGACATGGTAAGATGCAGAAGAATTGGCCATAACTTTGTTTAACTCTAATTTATAGTTTACGAAATAAAACCATTTTGATTCACTAAACAAAATGCTTAATAGTAATGAAATTAATTTTCACAATGTATTTTATATTTGAATATCCTACGAATAATAGTACTTAATAATACTCTACCATTAAGTCATGTATTTGTTCATATGGTAACCCAAGAATCGTCATTATAAATACGTAACTCAAGTATGTGTATAACACAAAGTTATATTACTTAATGTTACTTTCAATCTAGACAAAACATAAGCAATAATTATCCAATAACTGGCAGATAAAAATGTCCTTGAGTTATCTGTAAAATTACGTATCACATTTGCTCTCATATAATTATTACAGAACTATCAATGATAAGGCCCGCCTACGTTTACAATAAGATTACGAAATAAATTTTCCAAAATTTACATTGTAATCAATAAATAATTAGCTCAATATCTCAAAACTTTACTAAACTTTCAAAAAGAATAAACTAGTAAGCATTCGGTACTCTTCATAAATAAAATATTACACTCCAATAGAGCTCCATTTAGCCCATAATATAATATTACCAAATGTAATCTGAATATCAGAACATACCACACAATCAAGTATTGTAACACTAGTAAACATTTGATGCCTAAGTTATGTTACCTTTAAGCTATTAAATGTTTCTTAATTCCATGTTCTAAGGAATTCACAATTATTTCAATTAAATTTTGCACAATAATATTATGTTTACATAAATACATACATTACCACATATACACATTTAAATATTAGTTTGTTTAACTTTAAATTAACGCTAAAACATAAGAAATACAATTTATTCTAATTATGAATGGGTATAGCTTAATTTAATTCTAAATATTTACGTAAATAGTGTTATAGATAGTGTTCAAATGAAAGAAAATTGATTATTGAATTTACCAAGTTTAATCCTTTAACAATTAAAAATAATGGCTATCTCTATTTTAATTATTTAAAAGTTCTTAATTAAAAAAGTATAAATCTCCTAATTGACGCTAAAGTGTTGCTACGTTTGCAAGAGTGCTTTTATTTTGGTCCTGCAATTTGTTTGGCTTAAAGAGGCTCTTAACGTTTCGTCTAGAAGTTTAGAAATTGATTTTCATTTGGAATGGTCTGTGAAGGTTTAATTTTCACCTCTGGTGGTAGTTCCAGTAAGGTTTTGATTAAATCAACAATTATAGACTATATTTCTCCTGAAATTTGTACAATATCGTTATTTAATTTTTAATTGCAAGCAATCGAATATAAAATTAAGTTATAAATTTTAGTCATAAGTCAACTTACTTTCACTAATTTCAAATTTTTCAATATTACACTGATATAAAATGACTGAAAGATGTCTCTTAGACATATTTAAGTATACAATTCTTTAAGTAATCAATACTTTTTATCAAACATTTATGAATGGATCTTAAAAGATTTGGGCGGTGTAAACTTATTCATTAAAAATACACATTAATGTTTGGGGAAAATAATAGACCACAATTATTATGAGTTTTAAAACAAATATACCATGCAGTCAAAAGCATAAAAATATAAATAAAACAACATGACTTATAATTATTTAAAGTATGTTTACAAATATTCTCTACAACGATTCATTATAATTTGGCATGCAATAGGGTAATATTATTATTAATTGTGAAAATGTAATAAAGGCAAAAATTGATCTAATAAGTTATTTCTATGGCTGTATTACTTTTAATAGTCTTGTAAATTTAAAAGGAGCTCTGGTAGTAATTTCAGCAACTAATTAGATAAGTTAAAAATTATGGACCGTATTTCTCCGTAAATTAATACAATATCCTTAATTATTTTTTCAGTGTAAACTAGTAAATGTAATTAAGTTAGTAATTTTAATCCTAAGTCAACTAGAATTCACTAATATCAAATTATTTTTTATATTAAACTACTATAAAATGCCTGTCAGATGTCTCTCAGGCATATTTAACCAAGTAATTCTCTAAATAATCTTTACACTATTTACCAAATATGTATGAATAGGCCTTAAAACATTTAGAGATGATTTTGAAGGTGATTGTAAACTGTTTCTTTCTGTACACTTATAGTACTTAAAGGATTTAAATCAATACACCAGGGGTTCTTTCAGTTTGGTCCCAAAATATAAGAAAGTTATTTTTTTATTAAAATAAACTTCACTAACAAATACAATACAATAATTTTATATTTCCTTAAAGATTAAAATCCTCTTAATAGTAACATTATTACAAGAAACTGTTTCAATGTGTTTATCTGTAATTATTAATCGCTGAATCTAAGTTTTAAACTACTTTGAGTAAGAAGCATAGTTAGAGAAAAACTTTAAATTGTAAATAATTAAAGTAACTCATCTATTAGTCCTTGTCTCGATCCTGGTCTTTTCGACAGTACTGAATGAATCCCGGTGTAGATTTTCCACGTCCTGCGTGTCTAACGACTTTACTTATTATACTGAATTACGAAAAGACTCCTGGTCCTTATCAAGCTTTTAGCCTAGTCGCACTTGTTTTGGATGAGCTCCTCCTAACCAACGTGGTGTGAGTTCAACGACTTCTGTAAACAACTTTTGAATTTATCGAAAAACATTCAATTACATGTCTTTTGTTGTTTCTATGGATATTAGAAAAATATTAATATTCACCCTGTTGTATATGTTTCACCTGGTTCTATTTATTTTGGTTTCACCTTCACGTGCTTGTGTACATTATACTAACATTAAACCGATACTTGTTATCTGATTACCCATACAGGTAAAAACTATAGAGACAAACAAGTTTTGTTACTTGCCTTACAATATCGTGTAAATGATAAATTATTATGGTTAAGGTACAATATCTAGGGACACTATTCGATATTTCTTGTTATTACCAATTATTATATCTACAACTAAAAGAACTTGCGTAGACTTGTTGAAAGCTTTTGCATTAATGTATCAGCTCAAGTAGTCTACAATACAGCACATTTACACTGAAATTATGTAGTGCCTTAGGGAAAACAAAATACTATTTTGATAAGTTATTAAATAAACAACTAATTATTTGAAAAACTAGTGAGATGGTGGAGATTAAATACATTTCAAATAATTTTTAAATAGTCTGTTGTGATTTATTTTTAATTATCATGTCGTGTATAAGACTGATAAATTGAAGGCTATAACTGTTTTCGTAACCAGTCTGCAATGGTCAGACTACTGCCCTAACACTAGTAGGGTTGTCCCACTAGCTTAATTAACTCCCCATACTTATTGCATGGTGGACATTGATTACTTCCCTTTACTTTAACTAATTATAGTTTTATTATTATTATGCAAATTTCCGCAGTGGCATTGCCATTGTTTGAATATAAAAAGGTAAAGTATGAGGCATATTTAAAAACACATATTTGTTTTCTCAGTATAAATATAAACACATTAGAATAATTTAAATTTGCATGCTGTTACATACTCGTCTTCGATCTTAAAGAAGTCTTTGGCCATATCCGCACAGGACGTAACGGATTTTAGCAAACATATTCTCTCTTATTATTAAGAAACAACTTTTATATAATACAGCTATTAGGTGTTTCAATTACAATATTCAACTTGATTATCAGATGCATGACTAAAATATAATTATAAATTTAATGACATTTCCCAAAGTAAGGTGGATTCACATATTTAATGTAGAACTTTTTACCTATTATAAATTTGTAACTCTCACTTCTAACAATGAATGTGCTATTTACCTTTACAGGAAAAGCTAGAAGAATTAGGTCATCTTTCACAGTTAACTTGCGAACATACAATATAAATACAAAAGTACTTGTAAATTCTTTTGATAGTCTATATTTATATTAAATGTAATAAAAAGTTTACTGCTCATATCTAATGACTATAAGGTGCTTTAATGACAACATTACAAGAGGTTTTTCCGATTTCTAATGTAGATCACGGGCGCATGGTGTAGTATACGTGTGTAAAACTTTAAAATGACAATTTCAGTATAATTATTTCCCCGTTACTCTAACATCGATGAAACTTAAAAAACTGCACTGCGAAAACTCCTTTAACCGAGTTAGTTCAATCCTGTTTCCATCTGTATGTCTATATGTCTCTCTGTCTGTATGTATATCCGTTTCACTGTACGTATCTGTTTTATGTTCACATCTTTAATACGAACTGACTTACAGACAAACTGTGCATTAAGGTTTACTACTATGTATACACACACAAAAATACGAGCATTGATAGATATCATCAACGCATGGTCAAAGATTTAAAACTGGAACTAAGCTAGAGTTAGCACACGTTCAAAGTCCTTGCGTGTCATCAGTTATTGTCAGTGCCATCGACCTTGTATTTGTTGATTCTCCTCCTTCTTCTATATGATCTTCACATAGGCCAGTGAGCCATGGAAATAGGCGTGACAAGCCTTAATAGGGAATCGGCCTTTCTTTTAAACTGACACATTTTTAAATGTTATAACAATATAAAAAAACCATATTTAAACATGTTGGCTACCAGAAGTTAAGAGGTCAGTGTGTTGTACTTGCTAGTGCACTGCGCCGCACCGCTTGGTAGCCATAGTGTAAAGATTGAATTTTAGAAAAGATTTCGTGTAAACATTTACCCCTTTACATGAATTGTTATAGTAATTAAGAGGATTATAAACTTAAAATTACTTTTTTTTGTAAAACGCATTTTTTATGTAAATGGTGCTAAATTGGAAACAATGTTAAAACATTTTTTTTACAGTAATTAAATGGTAGTCGATTGCAATTCTTACTTTCTTATTCTACAGTTTTTGCTGCAAAAACTAAAAATGACATGTTACGCTTTGTTCATTCTAATGTCGTTTGCATTACCAATCGTAATCCACATATTAAGTTTATAGTTATAACCGTTCTATCCAAAAAAATGTATTTGCTGATTTCATTAACTATGGGCATTTATAGATTAATATAATAAACTGAAGCTCATTTAAATATCAGAAATATCCGCTCAGGTGTATAATCGCTAGCTTATGAGAAAGAATATGTGTAGTATATATTCAGTTTGGTCTAATCACCTTTTTACTCCCATTTCTGAAATATAATAATATATATTTTTCATAACATTTAGTACGATTGACGACACATTCCGTACAAAAACTGCTGCTTTGTGAATTTATGCTTTAAAGCTTATCTCGTTTTTCTTGTGGCATTCGAATTTAGAGGTGGGAGCTTTTTATTTATATCTTAAAATTTTAGCTATTGGTTATAGATTATTCTTAAGGCTCGGTTTGCGAAGAGTAGAAAAAATCCTATGATATATTATTTCAAGAAACTGAAACTCTACGCCTGAAAAAATGCAATTAAGTCTTATTCACTTTATTTACAAATTTGTTGTCTATAGTCCCATATTCTGACAACACCTAGATATGTGAATATAGTTGGTATTTAAACTATTAACCAACAAATGTGATAACAAACAGTTTTAATCAAAGAAATGTTCATAATTATTTTACTCGCTTTAGAAATTTAAAGGTAATTATATGTTCCTTTCTTAATGCTTTTAAGGAAAAAGTCAAGGAGCAAAGTAAAGTAAAGAAGTCTTATTTTACCAGGAAAAGTTAGGGCTAAGAAGCCTTCTCTAACACTTAACCTGGGGACCACCGGCTTAAAGGTGACTTCCGAACCACCACCAATGGCCGGGCAGGCGGGCTACTTGCAAGGACAGGATCGCTCAGCGGTCACCCATCCAAGCAGCAGCCACGCTCGACGTTGCTTGATCCGGTTATCTTGCGATAACCGTTGTACCCACTACACAGTGCCGTTGGCAAGTAGTTTATTCTTAACAGCAGTAAGGAAGCAGAGTCACTTATCTCTGTTGACTACAGATGATATTGACTGACTGACAGGCAGGGCCGTACGTAGCTTTAGCGAGCCCCGAGAATGATATTTGGCCGGGCCCCGTCATATACCAACACTCGCCTCGGTACAAGCGTGCTCGGGCCCCTGTACAATTAACTGAAAAGCCTTGTCTGAGTACGGGCCTGCTGACCGGACTACATCCTCTCCTCTCAAAATAAACAAAGAAAAATCAGTATTCACTGAGTTATTTTCGGACGGTTCTTATTTTTTACTCGTGATTTTTTTTGTCTAAGATATTAGTAATCAACAGAACTATTTAAATCATATCCATATTTTATTCTACGTAAGATTACTTCCTCTTTTTGTAAAACTTATTAAAACGTAATATATTAGCAATAACCAAAAATTATCAAGCCATTAAGGTCCACGTATTTTCTTTACCCTTTAAGTTTCTTAATTATTTCTAATTAATGCAGTAATTGTTTGGAAAGTAAAAAACTATAATAAATGTTGTTTTAATTTTTATGTATTGTTTTATTGTTTTGTGATATAGAGGATTTTTAATATTATTTATTAAATTCCTTCTTGTTATTAATAAGAATTATTACATTATGAGTTGTGATTTTATTTTGTAGTAATACATACTGCTATATGTTGAGTTATGTATTTTATGGAAATATACGCTATTTAATTTTTTATTAGAATTTCAAGAGTAGTGCTATTAAATGTTTAGATCATGTTACATCAACGTAATCGTTATTTATAAGAGGCTTCTAGGATATTGATTTGTAGTCCTTTCCAAAATTGCTTACATACAGAATGTCTAGCACCAGAACAACCTGCACTGCTATGTCTCTATGCTGGTTGCTGACGATAAAATAGATCCATTAAATTCCCCATCTGAGTTTGTATTACTGTTTATGATCATAGTAGTCGGTTACGATTTAAAAGTTTTTTTTTGCTATGGATGGATACTTATGACTATTTATCACCTGGATTGAGCATGGTTACGGACGATGGCTGAAGGAGATTGGCCATATCCTTATTTGTATACTAATAGTTTTCATACAGGAACCACATCACCTTACTGCTAAGCGGAGAATTATAGAGAACTTTGAGCTTGAGGATAGCCAAGGGATGGTAGGTCACAAGAGACCTTACACCTACACATCAGCCTTCAAATTGCTTATACCAGGGATTAAAGTTCCGTGGTAGATGATGGTACATGGTGCAATTAAGATATAAACTACAAAATAAATAGTGTACTTTTTCGATTGCTTATTTTTATTTTTAAATTTTTTTAACTGAAGAATTTTTAATCCTGGTACTCACCAGCCTAATTATTATTATACTCGGTATTAATGAGCTAAGATATCCATGGCGACTGTATCAGAATCGACCTAAGGACTTTCTTGAATGTAGGAGTATTCCTTGCGAAATATCTAAGGGACTTTATCAATATACACCTTTAGTTGTTATTCTGTCTACAACTAAAAACACGTACGATGATTTCAAATCTTATTTCCTTTAGAATATTTAAATTACGTTATATGCAATGTAGTATACTTTAAAGGTTACATATTAAAAATAAAAAAAAAATATTTATTATACAAATACGGCACTGTTTAGTTATAAACACGGTAAACTCAGATTATTGCAATTTATATTTATATCTAGCAGTAGATAATAATATGGGGTTCCTGGCGCACTTTCGGAGCCGACCGAAAAGCAATGTAAAATACTGTTCAATGTACCATAAAGGAAGCTGAGAAATAACACAGCAATTCTCAATGAAAAATTAACCGAATCTACAGTCGTTCGTCTCCAAAAGCGATCCAGGATCGGCACATTACTATCTACTCTGAGGAATGAAAAATTAACCAAATCTATAGCTGTTTGCTTCTACTTTCTTAAGCTGTTGGAAACTAATCTGATTTGTAAAATGTTGTCAAATCTGCTACGAATAAAGGAAAAATCTTCGAAATCTTAATAAAATTTAATCAATTTAAAACATTTTTACTAAAAAACATACTTTAATAAAAAACTTTTCTACTAAATAGTCACCAAACAACATGAACTCACCAAAGTCTCTACAATTTCTAGCATTAAAACAGTGCAACAAAGATGAATTCAGTGAATTGCCGGTTTATTTTCAACAACAGTTGATACCGTCTTCGATACTTTCCTTAAATGAAACAGAATTAAAAGAACTTGTAGTCTTTGCAGAAAGAACGAAAACTGCACACGTGTACACACAAAAAACGAAAAAAATAAGGGATTATATATTTAATATAATTACGAAAGATATTGAAAAGAAAGTAAAAAATAAACAAACAGAGAGTTTTCATCGTTTTTTTATGAAATTTTTCCCATATTATACGTCCTTTCAAGATAATCAAGACATAATTGATGAATTTCTTAGGAATTTTTGTAAGTATCAAGATTTATCAACACAATTCATTAAAGAGCATTATAGAATTTTTCTTATAGAATATAGCCACATTTTGTGTGAAACAAAAGGTATTACTGTAGATAATATTCCATGTGATTCCTATGAAGAAAGACACCAACTATGGTTATCAAAACAGTACTATGACGTGGGGAGGGACTGCAAGTTTTAGAGCACAACTGAAAAGACTTTATTCTACAAAAGTTAATTGTTATAATTTCTTTATCTTTTATAGTCTTCTTTCCAGTAACAATCAAGTGTAATTTTTCATTTTTCTTTAATTGTTTAATCTTTTTTTCATCCAAAACAGTCAAAAATCTGTTCGGCAAGTGTACTTTACAATCTTCCAACTCGGCAATTATTGTAAACCCGAATTTATCTTTCATTTTCTCCAAATTCAAGATTCTATGTTTCTTCCTTTCTTCCAATTCATTTAACTTCTTATACTCTTTAAACTTACATTCTCCAATATCATTTAACTCTTTCAAGAACTCCATTTAAATAGAAAAAATTTAAAGACGGAAAAAATGAAATTTGCTAACAATCACTCGAGAAGTCGGGGGAAAATGTGAGTAAAAACCGCATTCTTTTCACGAGGTTCTTCGTTTAATTTCTCCAAATGTACTATAAAATCATCAAAGATTTCAGGCTTAAAATCGTAATCAAATTCAATATCCAAATAGTGAAAGATTATAGGTAAAATCTTTTCATAATAAACGTGTGTATCGATACCTACAAACCTAATGTATTCTTTGAAAAGGAAAATAATTTTTTCAACGGTTCCAAGAGATAAGTAAAAATTTTTATTCTGTTTTCTAAATTCTGTAACAAATTTTGTTTGTTTCTCACCTCCGTATTGTAATTTCATAAGCAGATTATTCAAATGTGTTAGTTTATTTCGAAATTTCTTAGGTTTAGGTCTTTCATACAAAATTAAATTACAATCTCTACAAACTAAATATTTTTTATCAATAATTTCTCCTCTATTATAACACTTGTATCAGTTGGCATTGTACTCTTCCATTTAAACAAAAAAAGATTTTTTTATAAATGGAGATTATGGAACTAAGTCTACCGAGATATAAATTTTTCAGCACAAATGTTTATGTTTACATTTCTACAACAAAGATAAATAGAAATAATTTCATTCTATTGTACAACTATTTAGGATATTTTGTCTATGATTAACAAAGATTATTACGGAAGAAATCGAGATTTTTCAGTGGCGAAAGAGTATATTTTTGAAGTATTAGAAGGAATGAAAGAGAATAACATGAATTTAATCAATTATTGAAGCTGGCTTTTCAAAGTCAAAAAAGTGCAAAACCATTTCTCAGTCATCCAATCGAGAAGTAAAAATTTAGGAAATTGACACGAGGCCCGATAATCGCTTCGCCCGCGTCGTATCCGTTAGTGATATCACGCCGTGAGAGGCGCCAATCGTTGGTTTACAAGCACCATTTAGTTAAATAAATTTTTCTATATAAATGGAGCGCGAAAAAATATCATGTCCGTTCTGCAAAAGAGAAATTTTAAGAAAAAACTATGATCGCCATTATAATTCTAAAAGTCACGAAAAAAACAAGCAAATTTACGATAATGAACTAAATTATTTAAGACAATGGGCTAGAGAAAATAAAATTGCCAATCACGAAAACATGTTTAATAATATTGAGAAATTACGTGAATTAAAGAGAAATTTCAAAGTTGAAAAGAAAAATCTCGACCTATTTAATGATGAAAAACTTCATTCAATAGCTGAAAAGTTGGCTATCGGTACTAACGATAAAACCAAGTCTGAAATCATTGAAAACATTGATAAAAACTCTTCACGAAAAACCTGAAAATATCATAGATGTTGAAGTTTTTATCCTCTGTGAAAGGTCTTTTCAAGCAATACATTTTAACGAATTTGAGCGATAATTTTATGTCAATTTACAAATATCTTTCAATTATGCGCCCAGAAATTAAAGATTTAATAGAAAAATTTCAAGAAAATGTTAAAAATATGAAGGGCTATCTCTCTTTGGAATGTGTGAAAACGAACGAACTTTAGTGAATGGTGAACCGCAAACATGTCCAATGTATTTTACTATCAAAGCAGACGAAATCTTTGACGTAAACGACTTTATTACTAAGCAATTTAATAAATTAACACATCGAGAACAAACGAATAATCCAAATAAAGGTTCCGGATGGACATTTAAAAGTTGTAAAACAACTAGTTTTGAGCCTTAACAAACACGAAATGATGAATGCAGGATCATACATCGATTTACCAAAGAATATCAAAGATAAAAAAGCTTGTATAAATATAAAAAATAGAGATGATTTTTGCTTTATTTACTCAATAAGATGTGCTATTGAAAAACCAGAAAGAGACTGTGAACGTGTAAAGCAATACGAAAAATTTGTGAATGACGAAATATTTTCAGGTTTTGAGTATCCAATGTCTCTGAAAGATATACAAATATTTGAAAAACGAAGCTACAATTCCAAGTATAAGTATCCAACAATGTCTATCAATGTCTACAGTTTTGATGAAAATATTAACATTGTTCCGTTACAAATTTCTGAAAAATATGACGCTGAAACAAACATTGATTTATTGCATGTTAAACAAGATGATAAATCTCATTATGTTTTGATAACCGATTTAAATAAGCTTGTTTCTTCGCAGTTGTCTAAACATAAAGAAAGAAAATTTTTGTGTAGAAGATGTTTAAGCCATTTTTACAAATCTGGAGGTTTAACAGATCACTTAGAAATTTGTAAAAATCATGAAGTTTGTAAGCCAATTATGCCATTTCCAGGTCAAACAACTAAATTTACTAATTATCAAAAGAAATTTAACCATCCGTACGTAATTTATATGGACTTTGAGAGCATATTGGAAAAGATTCCGACATGTAAGAACAATCCAGAAAGATCAACTACAACCAAGATTCAGAAGCATATTCCTTATGGTTTTACTCTATATTTAGTGTCGAATGTGACCAATCGCATGTACAAACCGATATGTTATCGTGCCAAAAATGAAGAAGATTTGAAAAACGTCCCGACAAAAATTGTTTGAAGAACTCGATAAATTATCAAAGTACATAGCCAAAAAATATAATTCAAAGAATACGAAGCCTATGAAATTGACAGAAGAAGAAGAAATTTCATATCAAAATTCAAACGTTTGTCATATCTGTGAATGGTCTGCTTATGATATTGGGTCAGTTCAGTATGGTTTTACTCCTGATAGTTGGAAAGATAAGAGTTATAATAAAGTAAGAGATCATTTGTCATTTAACCGGCAAGTTTCGAGGCGCAGCTCATGCATGTTGCAATCTGAATTTGAAATTTCCACAAAACATTCCAGTTTTCTGTCACAATATGAGTAACTATGACACACATTTGTACATAAAAGAATTAGCTAAGAAATATAGAAACGTTGATTTGATCGCAAACTCAGAAGAAAAAATATATAAATTATTCAGTAAATTCTGGATATGGCTATGAGTTCGACAATTATAAGCCAAGAAAGTTTGTAAAGTTTTCGTTTGTAGATACATTCAGATTTATTGGCCTCATCTATTGAAAAATTAGCGAAAAATTTAAAGAAAGAAGACTTCAAACATACAAATCATTTTATACAGGATGGAATTGAATGAAATTATAGAAAGACAGCCAAATGACGACGACGGACGAGATTTTTAAAATATTGTCTGGAAAAGGAATATTTCCCTATGAATTATTATCGATAATATTGAAAAACTTGATTACAAAGAAGAGCTGAAAATTCAAGATTTCTATTCACTTTTGACAGACGAGAGCATATCTGAGAAAGATTATCAACACTACTTAAATGTATGGAACAAATTAAAAGAGAAAAATCTAGGGAATTACTCTGATTTGTACAACATTCAAGATGTTTTATTGCTTGCTGATATATTCGAAAATTTCAGAAACATTTGCCTTAATTGGTTATAAACTTGATCCGGCACACTATCTAACAGCTCCCAGTCTCGCATGGGACGCAATGTTAAAATTAACGAAAATTGAGCTTCAGCTAATTAACGAATTATAATATGTATTTGATGATTGAAAAAGGCATTCGCAGGGGCATTTCTCAGTGTATTAAGCGATATGTTAAAGCAAATAACAAATATTTGAAAGATTTCGATAAGACAAAGCCCGAAAACTATTTGTTATACGTTTGATGCTAATAACCTTTATGGGTATGGCCTAATGCAAAAACTGCCGTTTAGTGATATCAAGTGGATGGATCCAAAAACTTAACACAACTGCAGAATGGAAAGAAACAATTTTGGAACTCACTGGCGACGAAGATTATGGCTATATTCTCGAAGTTTGATCTTGGATATCCAACGAATTTACACGAACATCACAAGGATTTACCTCTTGCTCCAGAACATTTTAAAAACAAACTTTTGCACAACTCTACTGGATAAAACTGAATACGTTGTTCATTCGAGAAATTTGAAGTTCTATTTGGAACAAGGTATGATTTTGAAACATGTGAATAGAGTTATTGCATTCGATCAAAAGCCTTTTATGAAAGAGTACATTGATTTTAATACTAATATGAGGACCAAAGCTACAAGTGACTTTGAGAAGGATTTTTATAAGCTGATGAACAACTCTGTTTTTGGAAAAAGTATGGAAAATGTGCGAAATAGATGCGATATTAGACTAGGAAATGAAGAATTTTCAATGAAACAGGCCAAGAAAACGAACTTCAAAAGCTTCACTATCTTTGACGACAACTGTATAGCGAGTCACATGTACAAACAGAAAGTAAAATTTAACAAGCCGATTTACATAGGGTTTTCAGTACTTGATTTGTCAAAGTTGTTAATGTATAAATTTTATTATGAAAAATTAAAGAGTTTTGATCCAGATTTGAATCTGTGTTACATGGATACAGACAGTTATTTTCTAGAATTGAAACGTGATCCTTACAAAATTATTAAAGAAAAATATAGATGACTTTTCATACAAGCGATTTTCCAAAAGATCACGACTGTTTCGCTACTAAAAACAAGAAAGTTATTGGAAAATTTAAAGACGAGCTAAATGGCGAAAATCTTAGAAGAATTTTGTGGATTGAGATCGAAAATGTACTTGTACAAATATGTAGACAAAAATCCAGTAAGATGCAAAGGGATTAAGAGAAGCGTTGTAAATAAAACAATAAATATCGAAAACTTGAAGAAATGTTTGTTCGAAGATAAAGAAGAATTTTGGGAGATGACAGTAATCAAAAGCTACAAACATGAGTTGTACCACCGTCACTATAAAACAAGTTAGCACTGAACGCTAAAGATGATAAGAGAATTTTCCTAAAAATAAGATCGATACAGTACCGTATGGATATAAAACAGATATTTTAGAAGAGTTAAACAAACTTGGAAACTATTGATATGTAAATGGAAGATGATTTAATTCACTGTCACAAGTGTAAAAAGAAAACGAAAAATATAGATTCTAAGATTGTTCAAACTCAAAACGGATTGTATAGAATTGCAGCAAAATGTTCAAAATGTAAGACAAATAAGAGTAAATTTATAAAGAATCCTTATGAAAAACAAGTAAAGAAAGAATTGAAGAATAAAGAAGAAATAGAGATTGAAGCTAGAGAAATTCATGCACCAGTACGAAAAAAGTTTAAAAAGAGAAAAATTATAACTTTAGGAATTGACGATTTATGGGCAGCAGATTTAGTAATAATGTCTAACTATTCGGATCAAAATGATGGATTCAAGTATATGTTAAATGTTATTGATACTTTCTCAAAATATGCTTGGTCAAGAGCTATCAAAAGAAAAAACGGTAAAGATGTTTCAAAAGCCTTCGAAGATATAGTAAAAGACGCGATTAAAGATTCAATCACAAACCACCAAATCTACTTTCATACAGATAAGGGTTTTAGAGTTTAAAAATAAAGAATTTAACGAAGTTTTGAGAAAATACAACATTAAGATTTATCATACTGAAAACGAAGAGAAATCAAGTATTGTAGAGAGATATAACAGAACTCAAAATGAAAGAATGAAGGTTCTTTTTGAGATTAATAAAAACTTTAAATGGATCGATATTCTTCAAGAAATCGTAAAGAAAATATAACGATACTGTTCATAGCACAATCAAAATGAAGCCTAAAGACGTAGATAAAGATGCAGAAAAAGAGTTATTAGAGTCGGTTTTTTAAGTATGTTCCACCGGAAATTCACACGAAAACTAAATTTAAAGTCAATGATCATGTAAGAATTGTTAGTAAAAAAACAAAACATTTTCGAACAAATATAAGAACAATTGGTCAAGAGAAATCTTTGTAATTTATCAAATTAATAACACAGATCCTGTAACTTATAGTATAAAAGATTTAAATAATGAAGAAATAACCGGAAATTTCTATGAATATGAATTGAGAAAGTCAAAGCTGTAATTTTTTCTATATAAATGGAGTCTCAAAAGAAATGTACACAGTGTCAAGAATTTAAAGATTTTGAAGCTTTTTATAAAAATAAGAATAAAAAAGAAGGATTAGGGTCTATGTGTAAGGATTGCCGTAGTAAATATGAGAGAGAATTATACGAAAAAATAGAAAAATTAACGTTAGAAGAGGAAAAAATGTTGCGTTTGTAAAGAAATTAAGAATATTTCAGAATTTCACAACTGGCATTATAGTAAAGATAAAAAACAAGCTTTTTGTAAGGATTGTGCTATAAGAATTTTCCGAGAAAGTCAAAAATAAACCGACTCATTGCGAATGTGGAAGAGTTCTTCAATGGTTACCTAGTTATGCTAAACATTTACAAACAAAAATATCATAAGTCAAGAGTTTTTAATAAAATTTAGTTAACATTTTCATCGTGTAATTAATTTTTTCTATATAAATGGGAGTCTCAAAAGAAATGTACAAAGTGTCAAGAATTTTATAAGGAAAAGAAATAGAAAAGACTGTTATTGTAAGGGAATTATATGATTAAAATGAACAAATTAACTTTAGGAAGAGAAAAAGTGTTACTTTTGTAAAGAAATTAAAAATATTTCTGAATTTAATAACTGGCAGTATAGTAAAAGATAGAAAAGATGCTTTTTTGCAAAGATTGTGCTAAAAAAATTTTCAGCGAAAGTTATAAAAACGAAATGCCTTGTGAATATGAAAAAAAAAATTCTACGATGGTTACCTAGTTATGCTAAACATTTACAAACAAAATATAATAAATCGAGAGTTTAACATTTTCATCGTGTAATTTAGATATTCTATAAAATCAGTCGAGATTCTGCCATATTTGTAGTAAAATGATTTCCGTTGTATAAAATATTCAAAGATTCTTTCATTTGGTTGTAGAGATTTATACTATTTGGATCTCCTTGTCTTAATAAAATTTCCATTTCTGGGTAATCAATTTCAAGTTCTTTCAATCTTTTCGGTATTTCTCTTCTTTTGAGCTCTGATAACGTAATAAGGATATTCCCACATGTGATTCTTCTTAATTAATACAAAAACATGGTGTTTTTTCTTAGCAAAATCTTTAACAAACAAGGTCTGGTTTCATTAAGTCAATTTTTACACTTTGTTTTGCGATTATTTCCGTTTTTATTTCATCTTTAATTTGCAAGTGTTTAAACTTCGTCCTCTAAATATTTAATCTTGTTTTCAAGTTTGTACTCACCAAATTTACGAATACTTGGCAAAACTTCTTTTGTAACCCACTTTTTAAACAATTTCGATTCTGGCTTATTAGATCTCAAAATTAAAGAATATAAACCAGATTCATTAACGAAAATAGTATGTTTTTTGAATATTTTCTCGGGGTCTATGGGATAGACTCCTGTAATTTATACATTCAAAAGTTGTTTTATCGTCATTATCGACATTATTTATGATAGCTTGCCTCGTGTTTTCATATTCTAAAAATTTCTGCCAACATCTTTTGCTTTGAACCAAAATTTCGTTATTTTCGTCAACAATCGTAAAAATTTCTGTATTATTGAATTTGAGTTGATTATTTATTCCGATCTACAACTGTCTCCATTTAGATAGAAAAGAAATTTAACTAGTAATTTTTATTTTGAGTGTAAAGTCCAGATTCATTGATAAAAACGGTGTCTTTTTGAAAGTTTGAAGGTAAGCTATTCAATAGCTCGTTTGATTCATCATTCTTTCTTCAATCTTAAATATATTGTTGTTTTACTCTCATTATTTAATAAATTTCCCTCAGAGTCTTGTATAGTTAGAGAGATTTTTTGAATTCTGTTATTATTTTTTCTAATTGGAATATAATCGATTTCATTCGGTTTTTCACTGATTTTTGATCCATAAGCAACATTTGGGAAAAAATGTGTACAAAATTTCAGATTCTTTGTGAAGATGTTCAGTATGATTTTCAAAACTAGGTTCAACGAGATTACAATGTACTTCAATTACATCGAACGGTCTAAATTTTGGCGTTTTATTTCCTAAATATACCTGATTTGGCTCAATAGTTTCTTGAACAAACCCTAATAAATCTACAATAATTGCTGGAAAACATTATTCTTACTGGGTGATTTTATTTGAATTTTATTAGAGAGATAATTTTTTTGCATTTCAAACTTGTTTTCGTCAAAGTTTAAAGATTTATCTGATTGTTTGAATGTTTTCAGATAATTTTTTAAGGGAATTTTTAATTTGATCTAAAGTATAATATCCTTTGTTTAAAACCATAATATTTTGTTATGTTCTTCTCACTAAATCCTATACAATAAGGAGAACTTTCACTAATATTTATTACAAAATTGTCCAGAATAAAAAACCGCTTAAACCGATAAAATAATTTGATTCTTCCTCTAAATCAATAGGATGTTCCAAGTTTAAAACTAATTTAGAGCTTTCTGAAGTCAACTTGAACAGCTTCATTTTCGCTATTTAAATGGAGAAATTTTTAAAGCAAAAAGATCAGATAAAACTTCAAACGTTTGAAGAAAATAAGAAAAGATCAACCAATCAGATTGTTAATTGTTAATTCAAGTGGATGTGGAAACAAAAACAACTTTATTATTGAATTTTATCTACAATAGGTTGATTCCTTATTCCAAATTTGTATGTTTTTAGTAAATCTTTAGAACAAGACGCCTATAAAAAAAATTACAAGAAAGATTTGAAAATATTGAGAAAAACTTAAACCAAAAAGAAATATCACATTTTTATAATGCTTCTGAGGGACATAGTTCCGTTAAGCGAATGTAAACCCAATTCGTTAATCGTTTTTGATGATTGTATTTTGGAAAATCAGGACGTTATTAAGGAATATTTCGTAATGTCTCGTCACAAAAACATATCTTGTATCTATCTTTCCCAATTGCTTTTCAAAGGTTGATAAACAAGTTATTAGAAATAATTTGAATATGTTGTGTGTTTTTAAGCAAGACGATCACTATTCGAGAAAGATTTACAACAATTATGTGGGATCTGATATGAGTTTTTAACCACTTTAATGAAATTATGTGATAAAATTTGGAAAGAAGGACTATGGATTTTTAACTATTAATCTAACTTTGAAGCCTAAAAATGGTAAATATTTGAATAAATTTTCTAATATAAATGCTGCTCAGTGGTCTGACAAAATCTACTTGATAAAATATTTGTTACAATTATTTTTACATTATCTTTACTTTTTATTTACATTATGAAAATAACAGAAAAAAAAACGGTTAAATCTGTTCAACGTTCCACGTTCACGTTCATGTTTCACGTTCGTGTTTACGTTTCACGTTCATGTTTTACGTTCGTGTTTACGTTTCACGTTCATGTTTCACGTTCGTGTTTACGTTTCACGTTCATGTTTCACGTTCGTGTTTTACGTTTCACGTTCATGTTTTACGTTCGTGTTTACGTTTCACGTTCATGTTTCACGTTCGTGTTTACGTTTCACGTTCATGTTTCACGTTCGTGTTTCACGTTTCATGTTTTACGTTCGTGTTTTACGTTCGTGTTTACGTTTCACGTTCATGTTTTACGTTTCGTGTTCACGTTTTTTACGTTCCACGTTCACGTTTCAAAATTTTTCTAATTAAATGGTGAACGTAACTTCTGAAGAAGCGAAAAAACTTGATCAAATCGAAAAGAAATTAATCAAAGAATTTAAAGAAAGAACAGATTCAAATTGATGAAAAAAAAGAACAAGAATTAATTCAAAAAATTAATCAACCTGTAACTTCTGCAATTAAAAATGTTAAAGGTAAAATTGAAAATGTTTTAAGCGATAATCAAAATTTGATGAATTTGGTTCCAGTTGTACGACAATTTGCCGATATTTCAATTCCAGAATCTGAAAGAGTTTGAATTGCCAAAATTACCATCTTCAACCACCATTTAGACCTCGAATCATTGAAGACTCTACCATAGTTGAACCAATAAGTCCTGGAACAACGGATATAATAATTGGTGAAATTGGTAAAAAATTTCTTCCTAGAGCAAAGGATGATAAATTTGGTTTGTATTGGGATAGAAAAAAGAAAAGTTTTATGATTGGAAATTTGCCCGTAAATTTTGAACATAATGACATAGTTATTAATGAAAAAAATGTACGAAGGTACTCAGGGTTTATGGAGATTATTAACAGGCACTGATGTTCCAAAAGACGGTTTATATTCTGAAGAAGATTTGAAAAAGTATACAGAAATTTTTATGGAAATCTGATTCAATTTACAAAAATAATGATCCATCAACTAAGAAACCAAAGTCAAGTAAAAGGTAAAAAATATCTCAATTTGATTAAACCAATTTGGGAAAAAAGAATCGAAGGATCAGGTGTGAGAAAATACAGTGATAATAAGATTGAATACAGATATATTGACGATTTGACAAAACTCGATTGGAATTATTAATTATATTTATGCTCAAGGGAAGGCTGGAAATAACAATTTTTTGAATGAAAAGAAAGCAATTAAAGATTTTATTTCGAACAAACTTGACGAAATGATTTGAAAAACCTGATGGAATTAAATATTTTAAAACGAGTTTTGCCGGCAATAAGTTCATCTATGATTGAGGGTAGTGGACTTTTGAATGATTTTATCAACAATTTACCTTTTGAATTACACGTACCAACTTATCAGTATCTGGGGCCTGGCACAAAACTCGAAAAAAAAGACTAAAAAGAGGAGATCCTAGTATAAATAAATTAGATCAAGCTGCTATGGAACACGATATTTTTTAATGCAAAACATAGAGACACAAATTCCAGACATATAGCAGATAAAGTTTTGCAAGATAAAGCAATGGATAGATTTTTATCAAAAGATGCTAGTTTAGGTGAAAGATTTGTTGCGCTTCCAACAGCTGGAGCAATGTGTTTGAAGAGAAAACTAGGAATGGGAATCGAGAGAGAGAACTTGAAATTTTAACTATATAAATGGAGGTGAATGTAAATTTCAGCAAAAATCAGAAAGAAAAAATAAAAATCCGCTTTTAAGAAGAAAAATACCCGTTAGTATTCAATTTAAAAATAGATCAACTAAAAAATGGCGAAGATAAGATATTTTTAACAAATAGACAATACAATAAACTCGAAAAACATAAGAAAAAACAGTAAAGGAACCAGAATAGAATTTTCTTATAATCAGTTGAAAGAACTTAAAAATGGTGGTCTTTTGAAAGATTTATTAGATTTTGGAGAAAATATTCCAGTTGTTAAAAATGTTGTTCCTTATGTTCGTAAAGCTGCTCCAATCGTTTAAAAAAGATGTGATTCCTATTGTTCGAAACATTTTAAATTGGTTAGATAAAGAGTTGGAAGATGTTACAGGATCTGGATTAGATGAAAAAACTTTGAATTACGTGAAATCAAACATCGAAAAAAAAATTTGAACCTTTAACATTCGGAGAATTGGAAGAAATCTGCAAAAATATTAAACATTTTAGAGGAATCTTCATGAGAGATACATTACCTGAAAAAGTTAAGAAATTTGAACGTGGAATTGTGAATTTAGACTCGATTATGGGAAGTGGAACGCATTGGATTTGTTATTATAAAAATGATAAGAATGCATGTTATTTTGAATTCGTATGGAAGAATTGAGGACAAACCACCTATTAGAATTGATTAAATATTTGAAAAAATCAAGCGTCTACTACAATGATTCTCAGATTCAAGGGACTATAAAGATCCCCCAATTTGTGGTCATTTTATGTGTTTTTGTGTTAGAATGAAACTGAGTACTGGCTAAAGATTTTAAAAGAAGTTATGTTAACAAATTATTACTTAATAAATATGGATTTCACAAAATATTATTTGACGTATTTGGAACACAAATTAGTTCAAAATGTAGATAATAGATTTTGAATTTTGATAGTTGAGAAATGAGTTTGATAACAAGTTAGAAAATTTTATTACAAAACCTTCCCAGATTCAGATATGAGTTTGCTGTCTGAGAATTCGAAGATTTTAAAGCAGAATATGATAAACAAACTTGCAAATTTCATGAAGTATTTCAAATGAAGTTGCTGATAAAATAAAAACATTGAAAAAAAATTTGAAGATGGTGCAAAAAAAATATTTACCAATTTAATTTCTCATATCGAAAAAGCTGATAAAATTACTGAAGCGATCAAAGTTTTGAAAAGAATTAATGTTAGTTTGGCTAATAAAAAAAGAATTGTCGGTGTTCGACCTGGTATTGACAAACATGATGTTGTTGTTAAAGAACAAATTTTAAAACCTCTAAAATTATCAGAAAACATGGATATTGTTTGATTTACATGATCCGAATGTTAAAAATGCCTTAGATTTTAAAGGAAAAAGAAATTAGCAGTGTTAGTAAAGGAATTTATCCGTTTGATGTTATCGTAAAAGATCAATTCGAAGATCATATTAAAATGTTTAATGAACTAAAACAAAATTATGAGAATCATAAACAGCATGTTAAAGATTTTACAACAGAAGTCTATGACAAGTTAGAAGCCAGAAATAGAAGATCAGTAGACGATGTTGGTGAATTACTTGATAAAGTAAATAAACTAGAAGAAAACTTTAATACATATAAAAATAATGTTAATGAATTAGTTAGTGAAAGCAGTTACAAAAATTCTGGAAAATTTTGATACACGTTTCAATGAGGAAAAGTAAACTTTTTTTGAAAATTTTGGTACACGTTTCAATGAGAAAGAAAGTAACACATAATAATGAATTACTTAAAAGAATAGATGATCAATACTCTTTATATCTCGATAAAGTAAATAAACTAGAAGAAAACTTTAATAAATTTAAAGAAGATGTTAATAAATCTTTTGAAAACATTGATAACAGATTTAATAGATTAGGCGGTTATGATGATTCATTTTAAATTTTCCCTAAATAAATGGCGCTCATATATTGTGTGAGATGTAAAGAAAAAACTGCAACAAATGATATAAAATACTATGCAAACATCAATGGAGTTAAGAGAATTTCTGGAAAATGTGCTGAATGTAACTCAAGAAAGAGCCAATTTATAAAAACTTGATTTGAAATTTTTTCCTAATAAATAGAGATGGCGGGACATTACAGTGCTTTCGATCTTTTTATCATGCAACACGAAAGAGATTTGAAAAAAGAACATTGGGATGACATTTCTCAAAAATATGAATTATCCGAAGATATGATGAGATTATACGTAAACAAATTGAATTGGTATAACATTGCAAAATATCAAACTCTGTCCCCAGAGTTCATTCAAGAAAATATACATTATCAATTAAAAGATCATATGTCTGTTCTTTGTCTCTATCAACAACTTAGAGTATAAAGTTTTTGGATGAAAATAAAGATACAGTTGATTGGAACAATATTATAGATAGCGGTTACTTATCCTGTGCAAATTTTATTGAAATATGTGACCGAGATCGCAAAATTTAAGGAAGAGAATCCTGAATATGACGAAGTAGATCATTAAAAATGACTCTAATCTTTTTAATTATTTTACTAAAATTTATATCTTTTCTTATAAAAACGTACATTAGATCGATGAAAAAAATGAATATCTTTCTTATATCATGATGTTTAAAATTTTCTTTAAAAATTTTCTCTTATTAAGGGGAAGTGCGGTTACCCCCTATCTTTGTTTTTAATGTTAACATAGGTACCATTATCTCAGAAGAAACTAATGGGACCAATCAACCTAAAATTTTTATGTTAATAAAAGCATTATATAGGTATTCTAAGCAAACTACTGAGTTTTTTGGTGCTTGTATCTTAAAAAATAAATTTTTTTATGATTTTTTTTTCAAAACCCATATTGAAATATCAAAACTTGGAATTTAGGAATATTTATTTTTTTTTTAGTGTACCTAATGTTATAATAGGAGGGCATCTCAAAAAAAAGCACATCAGTAGGTGCCAAAAATACCCTATATAAATGTTGTGTGTAAAAGTTTCAAGTTGATTGTCCAATTAGTTTTCTGAGAAACGTGTACCTTTTGTGTGCAAAAACTGTAAAAAAGTATAATTTTGCGGGAACAATCCGCAAAAAAAACGACTTATATAATGACCCTATTTTAGCTAATGTTATATAATTATTTTTTACCTATATATGATATGTAATTGGTTATTTATAATTAAAGTGTGATCTTTATATTAATAGAATAGGCTATATATGCCTTTTAATATATTTAGGAATTATCTATATTTGGAAAATTTTGTATATCAAAAGTAACGCGATGCGGGTTTAGGGCCTGATAGTCATAAAACGGGGTAGTGAAAGATAATACAAAAAAAATTAATTAGGCCTATGATTATTTTCAACAACATTTTTTGAGTTTAGAATTACATTTATAAGAGAAATAAATCAGAGAAAAAATTTAATGAAATAATTAGATACTTATACCCAAGCCACAAATAGAGTAAACAATAACAAAATTATAGAAAAAAACATGGCAAATTTATTTACCGTTAGCATTAGTGCATTCCTGGATACATATGCAGGCTCCTCTTTCAAAATCCTCCTCAATCCTTCTTTTTTAATTCCTGGTTTGTCTCTCCTTGCTTGTCTTTGAAAGTCAACGTTATCGCACCAATTTGCTCCGTCGCACTCGCTCGTAGTCAAAACTTTTCATTGCGTCCAATTGTCCTCTTGCAAGGTTCAATGCCTACTGCTCTAAAGCATTTATGCATTTTTGCTTATGTTGCCCATTCATTAAAAGTAGAAATAGCATTCATAAGCACCAAACTCAAGGTAGGTGTGTTTCAGTGATGTCACAAAATCTTTTTTTGTGCACATCTATGATCCAGATGACATTATTTGATGCTTATCATTGAACATATCTGGCGTCTTACCGTGTTAAGACATTTTCAGCAAGAAGGTCAGGATTTGCTACAAGCCTGAAAGATTGGTTTCAAGGCTAAAACACTTAATAGCTGAAGGAAATGCCTGTTCTTTATGGAGAATATGGCCTCTTTAGTTGCTGCTTTGCCTTGTTTGTACTTTACACCATGTATTTTTCTTCCTGACGGGCAAAGGCCATGCTGAGGAATTGTCGTCCGTCGAAAGTTTATTGAAAATATATGGTCCCAAACCAGCTGCCTTCATGTTCTGTAGGTTCATCAGTATTTTTCCTAATAAGCATTTCCATATATAGGTTTGCAATTGATTCAATTATGCCATCTGTTAGTCTATTTCTTTCCACCTAGTTTGCCGCCATCAGAAAAGTGGTTAAGACCTTTTGCAGTCTCTTTTTAGTTTCCTTTAGCCTAGACCCCATTCTCTTTTGAATATGGCCTATACACTCCAGTTTCTGATATTTCCACTTCACCATAAGGTTTACTGTCTGCAATTTAGTCTTTGAAATCTATTTTGTATCTCCATCACCCCCTTAAATACTCTAAGTACCTAACATTTATACTTATTATACTGATCGGTGAAAAGAAATAGCTAAGGCTCCCTAGCTGACTCCATACCTCGCTCGAGCCTGTTGATAATTTGCCGAACAAAATAGCCTCATGTTGTGTGTTTGTCCAAAACAATTACAAAATTTGAGTATAACACTTCCTATGTCCATAACTTTTTCCTGTGTCATCAACTTGTTACAAGTAACAATTCCGTTTAGAGAGCTAAAGCCACGCCGTTGCCAAGTGCCATCTAATACCTACTTTTACAGTCCCGCAGTTTCGTTCTTACCTAAGGTTTTATTTTCCTCAACAGGCCTCATCCACAAGCAGTTTTCATGTGAATTCATCCATTACCTGTTTAGCCTTGTTCTTTTTAAAAAATTTATTATATCGAAAACGGTTTTATTTGTTGGAGGTTGCGGAAGATTCATTACGCCACATAACATTGTTGCTGCAGCCATTAACCTTTATCCCGAATAGACCTTCAGTTCCATACACTAGTCTAATATTTACATCAAAATAGAGTCTTTTTTTCTAAATTAAATTATTCCTAGAAGACTATTAAATTTATGTCATACAATATTTACAATCGGCACACAATAAATCTCCATCTCAAAAAGCCAGGCCAAAATGTTGAGTCATGCCACGCACTTGTAAACCACTTTTCTTGCAATTTTTTACAAAAGTGATGAAACTTAAAAAGTTGATCTGATAAAATTTGCATGTTAATAATTTCCATTGTCATAGTTTTCATCACAATTTATAAACTTCTCATACTTATCGATGTATATTTTCTTTGAAGAGCTTGACTGAGATTCGTACGTTGACCATTTCAGGCCTAGGGGTAGACCTCATTCTTTTGACATTCCCTCATTAGGGTTAGGACTGGCTGGTTTTCTTTTCCTACCACCAAACTCCTTTTACGGGGTTTAGCAATAACTACTTTTAACACGAAGGCATATTTATACATAAACAACTCTTGTTAGCAATAATAAAATATAAATTACTAAACTAATCAACATCACTATGATCACTTCACAAAGGCCAAACCCAAAACACTAAGGCAAAACAATAATAATACAAAACAGTATAAAGTCAGAAGCAGAACTTCAAAGCTGATGAAATAGAAGTTAGTTTCAGGCCTGCCAACACAACCAAGAAAGCAAATTATAGCACACAAAAATTAAAAGGTCATATGGTATACATAGTACATGTGTAGAATAAACGCAAGCGCTGTCACAAATTTCTTCATCCTGAAACATGATTTGTAAGCATATTTTTAAATACTTTTTTT
>NW_025778277.1:0-75142 GCF_021130785.1 Homalodisca vitripennis
TTAATAAAACGTGCTCGTTAAAATATGTGCTCAAAAAATATCAATTTTTTTAATAGTACTTCAAAAAATAAATGACCTTATCAGGAGCTCCATACCGAGACCAAATAAGGACCCAACATACCAGCCTGGCCAAGAAATAAAATGGTATTGTTTAATATTTTACCAAAATTGGTTTAATATGCAGTTTTTATATACTCATCTAAAAGGAGGTACACTGGCTGGCTAATAGGACATAACAACTGCTGGAAATAGTCAAACTTTTTTTCCTGATCGGTCGAAGACCACATGACTTTTTTTCACTCCAGTAGGATGGTACCACTTCAGGCAAACTAAATTGAATAGCATGGATTCCGGCTCGCTTCGGCCGACCAAGATGGAAGCTTCACACTGGTCACTGGAAGCTTTTCCCTAAGGCTGGTCTCACCTGAATGTGAGTGACCGTTTTCTCTCTCTCCCCGCTTTCCGTTTTGTTAAGAGACATCTTATTGAACAAAATCTCCTTTGTATTTATATGATGGAGAGTGTTTTTATAAAGAAGTTTATTTTTTTAGGCACTCAAAACTTTCCATTTTAATGCTTCCTATAATTTGCAAAGTAAGTTTTGGTAAGCTTTAATTGTATTCCATTTAATTTTCAGTGACTTTCACATAGTAACGAACACCGTTATATAACACATGTGCTGGAGTGGTGGACAATTCCAGCGGCTGTGATGTTGCAGTAGATGAAAGGGACAACCATCCCTTGGCATTTTGGCAGTCCTGTCATGGTAGTAGATCTCTAAATTTTTTTCATTCCTCGTATAACTTATATAAGCAATCAATCCTATAAGCAATACATAATATAGCAATTTTTGAAATGAACAAATATTGACCTTTTAGAACATGAACATAATTTCGACTTTTAAATATAATTTTCCTTGTATTAAACAACACGAGCCGAATGTGGTTCATTCAGCACCTTAACAAGTTACTCATCCTATTAACTGTCCTATTTGACTAATTGACAAATATAATTCCTATTTTAAAAAGTTTAGCTTCCAATTCACATCTTCCTAGCGGAATCAACACTCAAAACGTATAAAATCTCACACACAGTTAATTAGTTATGTTTCCATTATTAAGATCTACTTGTATTGCCGTATTCGAGATCACAAAACTGTAATTTTGAGTATTGAGAAAAAAAACATTTAACTTTTGCAAATAATATTTCCCCACAGTAACGTAATTTACCTTCATTAAGACAACAATATATATATAGTATATATATATAAATATATATATATAAATATATATAATATATATATATATAATATATAGTATATATTACTATATATAATTATATATATAATTCTTAAGTGTCAAGTAACGAGTAACTGCAATTAAGAATTACGTTTTTTGAACAAGCTTTAGAGAAATGATTTACTGTGACAATATATATATAAAAAGTATTAAACTTAAACAATTGAATCGTTCTCAATTTACTAATTTTAGTTTTCTATGTGTTTATTTATAGTACTAGGAGTAGTTACCTAAATCATTTTCAAACTAACACGTAAATCTCTTTTTGGCCTATATCTTACTAATTAACAGACAGTAAATTGCCATATAATGATATCGCAGTAAATAAACGTGACCAGTCTGCAGCGTGAGGCTCAATCCAGTTCCTATTCCTAAAGACTGTTATTATCCAGTAGGTAAAGTAACTTTAAACGACAACTTTTAAAATCTTTTAAAACGTTTCTCGCAAATAAAAATTTATAGGTAAAATAGTGAATAAAAATAGAGTTAAATAAATTATGCAACTTAATTTTAAAATAGGCCTACCTTTCTGATAACATTATATTACAACTAAATTTCCAATTCCGCGTTTTACACATTCTAAGCAAATATTTACAAACCATTCTGATTTGGAATTGTTTTCAGATGACAACAAAGTAAATACTTGGGATTAATTGAAATTCCTTATTTTAGGGAGAATAAGACCTGTTGAGGGTAAAATGCGATGAAAGTTTCAAACAGGAGAAATTCATTTTAATAATAATCAAATCATGTGGCGTGAGCGAGCCCACACGTAATTTAATTTAAAAAAGTTCTCGGGTTCTAATGCGGACACGGTGATGGAAATCTAGCCCCAGGTTTTGCTGGTAATAAAAATCTATTCTCTCCTCGGTTTGGCCAAAATAAAACAATTTTAGGTTTATTGCGAAAAACCAAATTTGAAATTTTATTGCATAATTTTAGAATCAGTTGAACAATTACAAATTTAGAACGGGAGAGAGAGCGAGAGAGCGATTTCACGCGAGCTTGACGCGTCTCAAAAAAAAAAAAAAAAAAAAAAAAAGAAAAAAAAAAACAAACACCCTGGCCGTACGACCTGCGACTCAGAACAACGAAACTCTCCAGGGAGCAGCGTTGTTCCAGACGCCTACCTTCAGTCAAATTCCTGCCTGTTTACCAACCCAGTAACTGCGCGAGCTGCTCTGGGTATCGGAAAATTACCAGGGCTTACTGCTGACAGACTTGGACTTACAATTCATGGTAGCTGAATTAAAATTATAATATCTTCTCCACCCGTGCACCTGGCTTGAACCTAATAAGTCTCTGGCTGCATATATTCATTACTCGTTTACTCAACAATTAAATGTTATGCTGAATAAAAATAAAATAATATTACTGAATGATTTAATATTTTTAAATTGGCTGATTAAGAACCGCATACGATGTTTACCGAGGTCTGGTCTTAGAACTATAATGCTGGGGTCGATCCACACTCCCCCCACCTTAATAACCATACTTTGTCCCCAGAGTATGAGGAACCACATCAGGCACAGCAGCCAGAAGAAAAGTCTCTAATCTGCAGGGGAGGATCGTCTGTCCTACTCCTTTAGCAAGAAAATCTTAGTATAAAGTTCATGTGATTACCATGCCAGCTGTCACTCAGTAAGCCTCAACTAAATGAAATTTAAATAAACAATCTGAGTTCCCTAAAAGGCAGAAATTTCTTTTAATAAAAAAAAGTATGCAAACGCGATACGTAATTCTTTAATTCGATCCGATCGCTCGCTCTCTTCTCAATGATTTGAACACCAAAAGATTTCAGGCCTTACACACATATATCATGGTATACTACGATACTACTAATTCAAGACCAGTCATTAACATCATATAACCATTTTAATCTCTGAATGACCCAAATACGACCTACCTAACCAGATAACCACATTTTAAAGCAATACGGAGTACAAGGAACTAACCAGTGGCTATCTAACTTAATCTAAAATACTTAAACATTTCAAGTTGAACTACAAAACACAACTTACATTCTATTAATCTGGTTGAGCACACCAGGATAACTATGGTTTTTGAATGGTTTTAATTTATAATGATTAAAAAATATTAGTTTGATTAACATACCACATTTTTTGTAAGAGGCCTAATTAAATTTAAAATAAATTATAAAGTGGTCAAGTCCTTCTATTGTGAATTTTGAAACCGCTACTCCCCCATCTCCTGGTTAGGCCTCGTGGGTTTTTCACTCAGGGCCGGTTTCCTCAGTCCACCCTCCTACTATGGATTATAATGGAGTTATCCTGAGTTTAGTTTCACTTGTACATCGACGTATAACACAAAACCATTATAAATATAGTACAGCCAACAAGTAGCATGTCATGAATGACATCAACTTTAATTCTAAACAAAATAAATCGTTAAGAAACATCCCTCAAAGAACAGTACAAAAATTGCTAACATCTTAATTGTTCTTATTAAGCGTACTAAGGCATTCGACCAAACCATTACAGTACTTACATTCCATTAAAGGGCCCTGACAAAATGAAACGTTAAAAACGTAGTGGCTCGACCCCAGTTTAGGTGGGTGGCCGTTACACTGTACATGCGGAAGTGGGTCTCTGTCTGAAAAAGCGGTTCAAAACAAACCTTTCATCTTTTAAAAAGTTTGCGTTGACGTTCTCCTGAACATTCCCAACAGACTGGAGGACACATTCCTCACACTTCTCGACTTTTCTTCAGTTTACATGGCAGAAACAACAACAAAAAAAAACTAAAACTAAAGGTTCCGCCCCCCACTCTTGGTTTTTTTAAGGGCAATTGTGGACCTGGGGGCTCCCCAAGGTTTTCACCTCGCTTAGCCCCCTCTGGAAACCGGGTTAGCTCACCGAGAGACCTTCCTACCTGACATTTTCATTACATTCTACTGATGCCTTAGAGCTTAAAATTAACATAGAAGCCAAAAATGTTCATATAAAACCTCACAATTTCACTTAAAAGAAAACTAACAAACGAATTACAACTTCTACTACTTCGGCCAGACTTGGAGACGTTCCACACCGCTTAGTTGGTTGCGCAAGCCAACTAGCGCCAGTTGCGGTACAAGTTAGTCTAACAATTAATTATTGTTGAACGCATGGGTGATCAAGGCCAACAATGGGTTACAACAGTGCCAGAACTTTGAGGGTAAAGGTAGGATCAGGGTTTAAGGGTATGTTTGGATGGAGCCGGCCAGGTCCCCCCCCCCCCCCCCCCCCCCCCCCCCCCCCCCCCCCCCCCCCCCCCCCCCCCCCCCCTTCCTCCTGTTTGCCCCATGGTGGTTTGTTCTCACGTGTTTATTTTACTTACGTTTTGTCAATCGCTTAAAATATTAGCCAATTATCGAATAATTTTGGGAAAATTTATCTCCAAGTCTGAGCCTTGATCAAAACATAAGATTCAGTTACACATTCCCCACAACACAACACTACAATTTAACAAATTAAAATGTTTACATCTAAAAACATGTTGTTACATCAACAATCACCAATCTAACATAACCATACGAAGTAACATTCCTTAATACATCTTGCCAGTGTCTCCTTTAACAACTGTCCCGTGTGCAACACATCCTCGTCAAACACAACTTGACTAGTCAACCACAATTAACACAAATTGATCTTTCCTTACTCAAGTTTCCTTTGAAAGATTATTCTGTCACAGCATTAACCAACGAATGTCTGGAGCAAATCGTATGGAGTTTGCCAAGCAAAAACTTCCTCACCATACCACAGTGAGTGAGGGGGCTCACACTTATTCAGAGTGTCATTACTCACAGTTACAAAAGCTTGTATCACGTCCCGCAGATCCGCTCGAGATTAACAACTTCCGACTGCCTCCACGTTCTTGTTCAACCATCGTTTTATCTCTCCAGGGTTCACACCCTCCTTGGTCCTCCTTCCAGGACTTGGTCTAGTGAGCGTTCCAGGCCTCCTCACTTTATGCGAAGACCTCGGTCAGAGTGGCGGAGCGACGCCTGTCGGCGACGGTTTTCCCGGCGACTCGAACCACCATGCCATCACAGGCATAACAAAATCTGTAACACATGTACACAAGGCATCAGGATTGACAATAACCCAAAACTACCAGCCAGCTGCCACTTTTGCAGCATAAAACCTTCGACTCAAACAGAATGTGGGACTTTCGAGATGGCGGGACTAACGTCCTCCGGACGGTAACTTCCCTTAACACCTAATGTGCCCCAGCTCCGTTCGTTCAGTTGTCCTGCAGGACTTTCACGAATGCCGTCTCCTGCTTCAGAGCTAAACAGCTCCTTCTCCCTCGCTTGTAGTAAATTTTCTTCCACACTTTGGAAACACAATTTCACTTATCTGTTTCTGAAGAACAACAGAGCCTGCCGTGAATACGGGCAGGCACCTTGAAATTCTTCAGAGACAACATCCACACATATCAATTCCTCTAAATTTCACCGACCCCCCCTTCACTAACCGCGGAAAGTTATATTCAGGGTCCCGTCCACTTAGTTAGTTAGGACAGTTCAACAGTCACATCTGTTGGCTCCTCTGAGCGCACTGTATATCCCATCGGCTTGGAGTTTTGGACAAGTACCTGGGGACCTTAATACCCGATATTTAATTTTCTACCAACAGAGCCCTCAACTTGCTCGTTAATGAAAATCTCATCCTCATGACGTAGCACTAATTTGGTCCTCTTGACTTACGCTTAACAGGACATTTCGATAACGGGCAAAACAATCAGTTGTTTCCTCCTCGGACAACTCTCGGTCGAATTCCAATTGATTGTACAATCGAGTACATCAACCGATCCTTAACTGATCAATAATTTTTGGGTACCTAACATTTTTATCCCACTGGGTTCTCATACTTTGAGAGGAGCGGCATCATCATATACACCGAGATAGATTGATAAATAATATCATATAATTGGAACATCTTATTTATCGTTTGAAAGAGGCAAACCTCATCACTCAACCTACCCTTAAGGTGTGAAATCGTTAGTTATAACTATGAACAACTTACAGCAGCAATATAATATTGATTGAATATTTTCCTAATTTTTAACAGGTGAAATACAATTTTAGGTCCGTTGGAGGTATTAACCTTTTCAATCTTCCTTCAAAATTCTTTAGAATACTCATGAGGTGTTTAGCAAGTTACTGTACAACCTTCCCAGCTGCTAAGCTCTCAATTTGCTTTGAGTGGAATTTTAGTTATCTTTTGTCTTGCACTACTTTACTGTTTCTCTTTCTTTAGTATCCGAAAGTGCGCAGAACTCTTAAACTTCAAAATATTCCAAAAAGAGTTTTTAACTGATAATGAGCAAGCATTTGCTTGTGTGAAAATTTTAAACCCATATTGTTCATGCATATTAGAATGAGTATTCTTTCAATATAGAAATTACGTTATTTTTATTGTTTTTTGCCATTGTGTGAATACTATTTCCGCCTGCATTATTTTTGCTACGAAACCAGAGTCACCACCTGCTCCTTAGCTTGATGCACTATTTTCTCGTTTGGTGTTTGTACAAATAATCCATTTATTTCCAATCAATAAATTTCCTAAAATCGCTATTTTTCAAGTGTACCAAACAGAAACTTTAACACATGACCTCCTGCATCTACTAAACCTCGTTTCCAATCCCACGTCTTTGTGGAACACAGTTTTATTAGATATGCGATCAATTTCATTTAGGTATTCACTAACTGACTATATCGCTGTAATAGCATCAAATTCGTAAACGAAAATTCCGGCTGTCCAATTGAATTAATGGAGAGTGTGAACTCATATTTTCATTAAGTAGATCTTCGAAAAATGTATTAAAATGATTCTTTAACCTCAGTTACCAAGATACTTAGATTTCGGGATTCCTCTTCAATCTGCGTCAAGTTGTACTGCAACGTGACTCTCCAATGGCTGTCCGTCAGCAGCACATCTCTGCCTCCTTCAAATATGACCCCTTGCTGGAAGCAGCTTACTACTCCCAGGGATTAGAAAAATCAATCCTAAAACAGAACTTCAAATTTATATCGAGTTTTTACCTTTACAACACGAAATACCAGTCCCATAAGCATGTCAAGCACTTCCCACTTGTCAAAGCACCACCGATATAATTCCCAACTATGGCACATAGTCTTCGAGGCGTGCTGGCCTCCTTTTTTACACGTGGCAACCTATTTCCCGTACGAGGTGTGGCCAACACTTGGTACAGGGAATACCATCATCTGCTGATGGCGTTCCCTCACCAATACAGATATTCGAGTCTGGAATCTCGATATCGCCAACATCGTCGTCAACGTGCACTTCCGGCACCTGGTTCACCTTGGTTCTACTCACGTACGGTTTTACTCGATTTACGTGAACCCACGATTTCTCTATTTCTCTCACTTTCAAAACTAAATTTCAACGACGATAACACCTTGACTATCCTGTAGGGACCCTTCCATAGTTTTGACAGTTTCTTCACTCTGTGACGTCCGATACTCGGCACGTGCAACAGAACGTACTGGCCTTCCTCGTACAACGAATCCTTCACTTTTCATGTTGTACTGCCTTTCATACTTGGCCCTGGCCAATGCCTTACGTCGCGCAGCAACTTCATGGGTTTCCTTTAACTTCGCGCGCAGAGTCCTCTACATGATCACCAAATACCTCGGTATCTTCCGTGATAGTCAAGTCACCCTCCATAGGAGCTTCCATTTTTTCGCCCAAACAACATTTCGTACGGCGAAAATCCCGTAGCCTCATGGCTTTGACTGTTATAAGCCATAGTTATATATGGGAGATATTCATCCCAATCAGTCTGATGACGGTTCACAAAGTGGACTAAGCATTTTGGCAATAGTCGCGTGTACTCTCTCTAGCCGACCATTACTCTGTGGGTGAAACCCTGTAGTCTGGATTTTCCTGATGTGCAAGAATTTGCACAACTGTTTGATCAGGTCAGAGGTAAAATTTGCCCCTTGATCTGTAATCAAAGCCTTGGGAACACCAAAACTTAGTAATCACTCTCTGCACCTAGAGCTCGAGCCACCTGGTCTGCTGTTTTGGTCAGGCAATGGTATAAATTCACAATACCGTGTGAAATGATCCATCACACTCAAGATGTACACGTTTCTCGACTCACTGATGGGCAAGGGCCCTACTATGTCGGCTGCCACTACTTCGAAAGGAACCTTGGGCTCGTTAAACAACGTTCCAAGGGGGGCCTTTGCCTTTCCATAGTTGGTTCGTTGACTACAACTGTGGCACGAACGCACATAGTCTAATACGTCCTTTATCCATGCCCTTCCACCAGAATTTTGCCTTTAATACGGTCTAACGTCTTAGCCACCGCTTGCATGTCCCGTCGTTGGCAGGTCATGGTTCAACCTGATTACCTCACGAGTAAGAGATGAGGGGACCACAATCTTCTTGTCACCTCCGCTCACTCTGTACAGGATCTTTTCTGGGCTCCAACTTAAAAACACTTGGCCTTCCCTTAACTCTTGACAATGAGGATCATTCTTTTGATGCTCACGCAGTTGTGGCAAGGTCAACCACAGGGAGCTCGTCCCTGCGAGTAGCTGCGCACATAGCTCTACTGAGAGCATCAGCGTTGGTATGTCTCTTTCCCGGCTTGTGTTCCACGGTGTAAGTTGAACTCAGCAAGCCTCAGCGCCCACCTCATTAGTCTACTACTTGGATCTTTCAAAGATAACATCCACTTTAGTGCTGCGTGATCTGTCACAGCCTTAAATTCACGGCCTAACAAATAACATCTAAAATACTTTGTAGCCCATACTAAACCTAGCAGTTCTCTTTCGGTCGTAGAATAAATTCCTTTCAGCAGGAAAAAGAGTGCGAGAAGCGTACGCGACTGGATGTTCTTCTCCATCTACTTCTTGGGACAATACAGCCCCTAGAGCGTCAATACTGGCATCAGTAGCCAAGGTGAACGGCTTACTGAAATCGGGGAAGACCAACACTGGTGATGAGACTAGCTTTCTGCTTAAGTGTCTCAAACGCAGTTTGGCACGCTTGATCCCAATCGAACTCCTTCCCTTGCTTGGTCAAGTCAAAAAGAGGTTTCCCAATGGCAGCAAAGCCTTCTATGAACCGGCGGTAATATACCGGCCAAACCTAAAAAGGACCGTACATCTTTTACAGTCTTAGGTTACAGGGAATCCCTCTACAGCCTTAACCTTTTCCTGGGTCGGGTTCTACACCATGGCCAGTTATTACATGACCCAGGTAGTTAACCTCGCCTACTGCAAATTTACATTTACTGAGTTTGCACGCTCAAATTCACATCACGTAGCTTACTCAACACTTCACTCAAAATGCGACAAATGCGAAGCCAAATCTTTCGAGAACAAGATAATATCGTCCAGATACACTAAACACTTTTCCCCTTTTAATCCCATAAGAACTGAATCCATCAGGCGCTGAAATGTTGCAGGCGCCGTAGACAGTCCAAAGGGCATACGTAGATACTCATAGTGACCTCCTGGCACATTAAAGGCAGTTTTCGGTCGACTTTCCTCATCTACCATAATCTGATGATAACCACTTCTCAAGTCAAGTGTAGTATACATGGTACAACCTCCCAGCGAGTCAAGTGTCTCAGCGATGTTGGGTAGAGGATATACATCAGGTACAGTCAAAGCGTTGACTGCTCTAAAGTCTACGCAGAAACGATATTTCTTACTGCCATCCACAGATTTTCCTTCGGGACGATGACTACAGGCGACGGCCCACGGGCTATGACTAGGAAGTTATTATCCCCTTGTCCAGTTGGTCTTTAATCAACTCATCCACTATGGGTTTCTGATGAAATGGAACCCGATAAGCTTTCTTATAAATCGGCGCAGCATTTCCCGTATGGATAACGTGTTTTACGGCCGATGTGCATTGCAGAGGCTGGGCCTCACTATGCGCAAACACGTCCCTGTAATTCCTCTAGTACTCTCTTTTTAACCTCTTGTCGCTCGGGTAGTCTCAAATGGCTAAGTTTTTCCATCTACACATTTATCAAACAATTCGTATTCTTTGATAGCTAGTCCTACTCGCTTCGTTGTCACATCTACATCATCCAAGATGGTCTTCCGCATCAACTCTGCGAGTTTCAGCTTTCCCTCTTCATTGAGGTGTTAGTAGCCCATGCCTTGGTATACAAGCGCCTAGCAAACCTTCCTCGCATCTCACAGAAGGACATCCTTCCCCGTCCCTCCGAATTGGTTCTTTTTACGAAGGACCTAAGTAGATCATTCGCTCTCTTCAGATCTCCTATTACATTCTTGTCGAACCTATCAGGAATTCCCATAACTACAATGCGAGCATCCCACTTATTAGGTATTGCTTGAAAGGCTTGTTGTAGGGTGCGGCGCGAGTAAGGAGCACCTCTATCCACGTCATTAGTTCCTGCCATCACCAGTACCGTATCACCCTGAGTCAGCTGTGCAATCTCTCTTTTAAGATTACCCATCGCATCTTTAAGCTTTACCATTAGGTACAAACCACGAACTGAGCTCAAAGTTCCCTGGCAAACCTCTCTTCCAATAACTGCTGAATTCCGCGACCGTGACTATCCGCTATCAAGACTATCTTACGTTTGACCTTATCTATCGTATCGTTACTAACTGATTCCCACTATTCCAAATTTAGAATTTACCGTAAGGGATACTTCTTCTCCACTTACATTCACAGCCTTCGCCCAACATTTATTGTTCACTATTTTAGTTAATACTCGTGCCAAATACACGCCCTGTAATGGTAAGACCCACTGGTTCGACCACTACATCCGAACCCTCCAGATTATCATTAGTCGTAGATCCAAATTTACTTAACTTCAACTGAACCAGTTTCTCACTCCGCGCGGGTATTGTGACATCTTTTGCGTTATACACGTAAATTCTCTATACAACTGTCCTGGCGTTTAGCCACTCGGACAACCTCAGGTGTCGTACAGTAGGGGCCTGTGCCTTTTTGGTGGCGCGGCGCAACTACTTGCCTACCTGAAATCGGGGACACTCTCACCCCTGTGGCAACCGATTAATAACCAAATGTCATTTCCAGACATACGGAGAACACCTTCCGTGATGTCTATCGATGCACTTCCCTCTTTCAGGAATATCACAACCTAACACGGCTAAATACCCACGGGGTAGGTTACTCACAACAAAGTTCCCTTTCAGCTCACCGGCACACCCGGCTTTAACATCAAAGTCACTTTTTGTCTGCCGTAAATCTTCAGAGTTCGTCCTGAAATTCCCCGGATAATCAAGTCAGGCTTTGTCATCGGAGCTACAGCGGCTCCACGTTTGATGAGCGACACCTGAGCACCGGTATCAATTAATATCTTTCCCTCGGCATTATCCACACGCCCCATGGCAACTAGTTCCTCGGCTAAATCTTTCACAACCGGAACTATTCGTATTTCTTTATCTACTCGGGCGGTTTCACGACTCTTAACTAAGGCTCCTACTCTAGGTTCACAAGTGTTCTTTCCAGTCGTTACATTTCTTCTTCGTCGCCTTGGCCTGCGGTTGTGGCTCATTTACTCTCGGGGACGGGTGGCGGCGACTCCACTGGCCCCTGCCCCGTTTTCCACGACTGACTAGCACTAGGAGTGCTGGTTGGAAGTTTTACGCGACAATCCTTTTTGTCTGTGCCCTGGCTTATTACATCGCCAGCACCTCGAGTCATTACTGGGTCTACTAAATCCCCTATTGTCCCGACACCTCACGAGACGTGTGCCCCGGATTATGGCACCGATAACAAACAAGGTCAGTTTGAAAAACCTTCCGTTCATCTGTAGCGCGAGACGGATCTTTCGATTGCTTCAAAATGTGATCAAATTGCCACCGCTGTAGTGACGGCTTCTCGGATGTTAGTAGGGAATTTTAGTCTCGTCTGATCACCAACGTGTCCAATAAGACCTCGGGTAAAAGCATCCAAAGCTCTACGATCGGCTTCTTCCCTTAGTGCAGCATTAACTTCCGGATTTGCAGTGACTCGCACTGTCTTTTCATTTAATGTCCGCACTCGATCAGCAAAAGCTTCAATCGTTTCACCCCTCCGTTGCTGTATTACAGACAACTGCTGGAAGTAACAATCTTTCGGAAGCTTTGTCACTAAACCGTTGTGTCAAAACTTCTTTAAATCCCGCATATAAGTACTCAACCCGGCCTTGATACCTCCGATTCGAATAAAACTCAAGGCGGTTCCAGCCAATCTCAATTTAGCAACCCTTAATTTTTCGTCGTTTCCCCAATGACCTTAATTCACCGACATTGTCGATACTTTCAAAGAAGTGGAGAACAGCCTCCGGCTTTCCTCCATCAAAGGGAGTGATCGAGCCTACCATGTCGACACGTAGGTCGTTCTGTATGACCTCGCAAAGTTTCCTCCAACATGGTGTTCAGGTGGTCACTTCGATCCAACCTAGCATGACCAAGAGTCTCCAACCGTTCAGTTACCGCATCAATGGCTTCCTGGAGGTCCATTTCTTGCCCTCCAATACTAACGCGACCAGCCATTGTCAATCAGTTCAGGCACACTTACTTTCAAAAAGTGGACAAGTCCCAACTTAGTTTTTCCAAAAATAATTTTAAAAGATTTTTCTCAATTAAATTTTCAATTAAATAATTATGTGCTCTCTCCCGTTTGTGAAAAGTAATTAAAATCAAGAAATAATTTTAATTTATCGACTTGCAATCAATCAATCAACTTTCAATTCAGCTCTAATCAATCCACTTTTTTGTCTAAGTCCTGAACACTAATCAAATACGAAGTTACACCACGATTTATTCTAAGTCAAGACAAACCTACTATGTCTGAGCAAAGAATAATTCCAATATTTCAATATTTACTTTTCCTTCAAATTACCCAAAAAATATTTAAAATACCTTTTTACCTATCACTCAATTCATCATACAATTCATCACGAATGTCGAAACCTATTCCACAAAATTTAATCTTCTTTCTTCGTGCCTGTAGATAAACTTAGCAAACTAACTCAATCAGGGTTTGCTGGTTCCACCACGGACGAGAGGAAGAATTTAAACCATAATAAAAAATCAAAAGTCCAAAACTTTAAAGTTAATCAAAAGTTTAAAGTTTAAATTACAATTTAACTATCATCAGATGAACAAGTTCCCAAAGTTTCAACAAAATATAACCAAGTCCAAACGTTAATTCTTCAAAAATATTTAAAATTTATAATTTATTTCACTTCCCTTTAATGACTACTACCCCTTATCTTCCTTCTCTCACAAACGTGGTTAGCCTCCTGCCCTGTAACCGGTACCTTTGAGTTAGCCTAACCAAGTCAGAAAGGTTAGGTTATCAACTAATTTGTATAATTAAGTTAGTTTTAGAAGCAGTTAATTTAGGTTAATCAGGTTTTAACTACCAGTTAAATCAGTACATTAAAACCTTAGAGTGTACGTTTATTTTTGATCAATATCAGGTATAAGAATTGAACTACTGAGGGACTAGTCCAATCAAAACAGAAGTACTACCGAATAACTACTCAATTATTCACAACTACCGAAATAACGATTGTCGAGATTCAAGTAATCGACAACCGAATGCCTAACAAAGAATATAACTAGTTAGTAATGTCGAATGGAATTGTGGGAGCTTACAACAAGTATGGCGGACTATTAGCGTCTATTGTTCTCAGCCAATATGGCGTCTCTATTACAAGTATTACTTTAAAATTCAATAAAAAATTATAAAAATCAATCAAAAAAAGTTTTCAATTAGTTTTAAATTTAAAACATTAAATTACCTTTGACTTAGTCACCTCGTGATTTCAACAATTTCAAATATTACGTTTTAATAAACAGTTTCTAGGCTAGCATTATTCTACGGGCAGAATAAAAATTACTTACCCATCATCCTTGTCCCGGCTTCTTGCACCAACTTTTCGATTTCTTCAACGAAACAAAGAAACACTAATTTATTTTTAGAAAGACGAACCGACCGACAGAACCAACTGACACAACCCCACAGAATTTTACCAACCCCACACCTGACACCAAATATGTGGCGTGGCGACCACACGTAATTTAATTTTAAAAGTTCTCGGGTTCTAATGCGGACACACGGTGATGGAATCTAGCCCAGGTTGCTGTAATAAAAAATTCTCTCTCCTCGGTTGGCCAAATAAAACAATTTAGTTTATTGCGAAAACAATTTGAATTTTATTTGCATAATTTAGAATCAGGTTGGAACAATTACAAATTTAGAACGGGAGAGAGAGCGAGAGAGCGATTTCACGCGAGCTTGACGCGTTCAAAACCCTGGCACGACTGCGACTCAGAACAACGAACTCCAGGGAGCAGCGTTGTTCCAGACGCTACCTCAGCAAATTCCTGCCTGTTTAACCACCCAGTAACTGCGCAGCTGCTCTGGGGTATGGAAAATTACCAGGCTTACTGCTGACAGACTTGGACTTTACAATTCATGTGCTGAATTAAAATATTATATCTTCTCCACCTGCACTGCTTAACCTAATAAGTCTGGCTGCATATATTCATTACTCGTTACTACAATTAAATGTTATGCTGAATAAAAATAAAATATATTACTGATGATTTAATATTTTAAACTGGCTGATTAAGACCGGCATACGATGTTACCCGGTCTGGTCCTAGAAACTATATGCTGGGGTCGTCACAATCACACCAACATATAAACAAGTTATAACATTTATATTCAAATTTACCTCTTTATAATACTTTAAAGAAACTAAAATTACACTTAGCTTATAAAAAAACTTTATTTTTGTAATAATATAGTTTAAGTCATTGTTTTTAAATTATTTTATATTTTACATACAAATATTCTACAAAGTAGTTTACTGATAATGTAAATGCAATTTTTACAATAAAATTACAAAAGTTTTATTTTTATGAATTTTTATTAAAACTTTTAGTTTTTTGACTTCTTTATTGCAATGATTCTGTACTAGAGGACTCCTGTCTGCTTAATGAACAGCCCTTGCTGGGGTTTTCTTTTCTTTTTTCACTCTTTGCATTTCATGAAAAATGCTATTACGTTGAAATTGTGTTATGTTGCTTAGCGTATCGCATATATAAAATCAAAAGATGATTAAAAAACGTGTCAAAACCATAGATTTTCAGTATTAATAAACGTTAACGAATAAAAGTTTTTCAGTATTTAAAAAATCAAAGATTCTAGCTCACAAATACTTCTAGGATCATACGATAATACTTTAACCCTTCGCGCGCTGTTGACAAATATAACCGCCAATATTTACTTTGTTCAAAACGCTGTTGACAAATATATTCGCTTTTAAACATTGAGGTTATTATTGGGAGTAAGTAGTTCCCAGTTTTGCCGGTAGAGTGCAGCAACTGCTTGGAGTATTTATCCCTCAATAGAAAAGCACAGTAGTTTGTTGTCCCCGCCTCCCGGTTTTTCTCCAAGCTGCAAAATGGCAGCGCACTACCCATGCCACTGCCTGTTTTGCCAGACACAAGCGCTACTGACGAAACTAACTCGCCGGTTTAGTTTCGTTCGCGGACTGCGAGTGGAACACTGTTGTGTTTACGTTGTCAAATTGGTTTTTGACATATTGGGAAGATGTGTTGTGTGTACACGCAACGGTTTACGCAAGGAGACCATTTACGTGTGCGAAGACATGCACCGCCCGGCCGAAACCTGCACCCGGATACGTGTTTCAAGACGTTACCACACGTTGACGTTATCTTGAACACCGTGATGGCTAATTTTAGATCTTTTTTATACCCATTAATGTTTTATTTAAATTGTATAATATACATACTATACATATAATATACTATAATATAATATTATACACGATAGTAAAAATTTCGTTCAAAATTTTGTTAAATTTGGTGTATTTATATTGTTTTATAATTTAAATAAACGTATTAAAAAAATTATATACTTTTTTCGTTCCCAAAAGTCTTTTTATATGGTAACAAACCCAAATACAACATTAGCGTTGACTTTATAGAAAAAAAATTTTTGAGGTATATGTAGAGTTTTGGTATGGTGCGTCCCAAATTGCCGTAGCGCGGGAAGGGTTAAAATTACAACTTGTTTTAGTTGATTAAATTTTAAAGAGCTATGACACACATAGTTTAGTAAGTGGAGAAATGCATTAGTATATTGCTAACAGAGATGATATTACTTTTGCTGAAATATGTCATACTTCAAATCATGTTAATATGCTAAAGTTTTTTTCTGTAAGGCAGATAACTTTAATTAAATTTTAAGGCTATAATTATTCAAGTATATTTTATATTTTATTAAATTGTAATATTTATCACGTATTAACAACACAGCAATAAAGAAGATGATATAGTAAGCTATATATTAACAATAAAATAATCTAATTCATTTCCAAAAGTAATGCAATTCAATTTGCTAAAAGCGTTCAAATAGTGTTTGGGTATTGTGATTTTATCATTTAATTTATTAAACTTAAATCAAATATACACTTTGAATCAATCATTTCAGGTAGAGGTAATAGGAAATGCAGTAAAATTTTGTGAAATCAGATAAAATATATCTTCAGTAATTAATGTTGCTAATGTTATTACGCGGTGGAAGATCGGATCATGAAATGAAACTGATTCTCTTAGTTTATTTTCTTCCACTTCTGAGCTATAGTATTTTGAGATAACCGATCAAAGCAAAATGCACCTGAGAAAAATTATGCACAGTTTTAAAAAATATTTGAACGCTATATCTTCATGGACAATTTTTAACTCCTGCTGTAGCTTTCCATAAGCAGCTAACTGCCCATATTGTGTAGATCGTCATCCAGTTCCTACATATATAGCGTCTATCGCGGGTAAAATCAAAAGCGCAAGTTGTGCTCGCGTATACCCCTTTTTCATCAAGAACAGTTGTACCATTCAATTGAGCAAAACAATTTTAAAACTTGAATATGTACTATACCTTCTAGTAATGTAAGAGTAATTAGTTCCTTCACAACAGATTTGCAGGATTCTCTCCCATTGTCCCGCAAGAACATTAACTACGCGCTTTTAAAAAGACAGACGCCCCTTTCCAACAATTTTCGACAGGCCAGACCCTATACCTACAGCCTATATAGCTCAGGCTAGATTCAATCATAGCGGGATAAATAGTTTTTAAACGTATAATTTTTTTATTCAAATTTTTGGTAACTGGCACGTAAGAAGTAGTTCATGACAAAGATAGTAGTGATCCGAATAATGTCTCATAAATCACTATGTTACCTCATACTTGCATCTAAAAAATGTTTTTAGTGAACAACACATTACGCAGTCGATGTTCTTAAGTCCGGTTCTAGAGCAGGAAGTACTCACTGTGATAAGCTCTTTAAAAAAACCATACAGCACCTGGGATTGATGGCATTAGTTCTCAAATTATTAAGAAACATTCAAAGAAATTAGGTAAAGTACTAACGTATATTATAAATTTAAGTTTTCAATCAGGTGTGTTCCCAGAAAAATTGAAGGAGGCTGTGGTAATTCCAATTCATAAAAAAGAATCAAAACTAAACAGCGGTAATTATAGACCAATATCCCTTCTATCATCATTCTCTAAGATAATTGAAAAGATTATAAAGAAACAGTTAATTACATTTTTAGAAAAACATAACTTTTTTAGTTCTAATCAATTCGGTTTTCAGGCAGGGTTTAAATACAGAGTCGGCTCTTTTAAAATTTATGGGAGAGGTCTCAGAGGGGATAAATAATGGAAAAAAGGTAAGCGGCCTGTTCCTGGATATAACTAAAGCATTTGATATGGTGAATCATGATATATTACTGCAAAAACTATATAGGTGTGGAATTAGGGGAGTTGTTTTTAACTGGTTCAAAAGTTATATTTTAAGAAGAACACAGCGTGTAAAGTTGAATGGAGTGCTTAGCGATTTACGTGAAGTTACGTTTGGAGTTCCACAGGGTTCTGTTTTGGGTGCAGTTTTTTTTTAATATATATTAATGATTTATGTAGCGCAAGATTTGTTGGAAAAGTAAACTTCTTTCGCTGATGATACTGCTTTCTCTTACGTTGGAGAAAACATGGGCTGATGTAGAGTTGAATATGAACCTAGATCTTCAAGCTATACAGTAGTGGTTCACTAAAAATAATATGATCTTAAGTACCGCTAAAACAAATTATTTTAATTTTAATTTAAGGGAAGGTAATCATTTAACAAATAGGATTATTCTACACTGTATTGATTGCATTTGTAGTAGGAGTGTATATTGTAATAATAAATGTATTGAAGTAAAAATTACTGACAGTATTAAATATTTAGGAATAATTTTAGATAAGGATTTGTCATGGAAAAAACATATATTAGATTTAAAGAAAAAATTAAATAATGTTTTGAGACTATTTTATTTTTTACGAAACATGTGCGATAATGATACACTAAGAATGATATATTTTTCACTGGTGCATAGTAGACTGGAATATGGAATTTCATGTTGGGGAGGGACTTATAAAACTAACACAAAATCCTTGTTTATTATTCAAAAACATTTCGTTAGGCTAATTTTACGAAGAAATATAACTGAAGCAAGTTTTCCTTTATTTTTATCAATTAAAAATAAGACCAGTAAGACATGCGTATATTTATAAAGTCTTGAAAATATTTTATCGTCGTAGCAGGAATAGTACAGATTTAAATGATTACAGATCAAAATTAAGAAATGCGTCAGATGTATGTGTACCTAGGCCATCAAACACATTTTTTACTAAAAGCTATAATTTTTTGGCGCCAAGAATATTTAATAAATTACCTAATCGCATTCGCTACGTCAATTCTTTATCTAAATTCAGCTCTAAATTAAGATAGTGGTTGTTGGAAATTGAAAATATAGACGAAATATTATTTTGAGATAATACAGTAAAAGTTTTTGTTTTTAAAGATTATGGCAGATAAAAAATTTAAAATCTTCTGATATTGATATACGTTATTTTTTGTTTATATATTATTTTAAACTTATAAAATAAAAAGGTTTGCATATTAATATTTTATGTACATAAAATCAAGTTTTAAGGTTGTTTTTTGTTTTGTTGTAGGGTAAAACATAGAACAGTTTTGTTTATTCATGAAACTAGATATTTTTGTCTAATGGTTTATAATATTTGTATGGGTTTTAAGGAAAGACAAATTATTAATTGAAAGTGTATTTTTTTTATGAGTAGACTTTGTTGGTTTTGGAGAAATTAATTTTTCATTCTATATGTAATTTGAAAATTAGATCAGCCATTTGTAAAATAAATTCAGTAAGACCTCCAATCAGGCTGTGCCTTGGAGGAGTCTATTTCTCATAATTATATATTATATTATGCATTGTACTTGAAATATATTAATTTTATAGGATCTGCTTGGCATTGTTTTAATTTTATTGTTATGTATGTTATGTATTGTATTGTGCCAGTGTACAATGTTCAGCATGATTTGTAACATATTTGTTGTTTTGAGAAATAAATTTATTATTATTATTACTCATTGTAAGAATCTCAACATTAGTGTTACTGATAATGTAGAGCTATATCAAACATGATATAGAGGAAAAATACAAAATGAGTTGCTAAAATATATTGTTCTTCCTGACCATAAACTATCCCCACAAATTCTAGGGAACCTATCTTTATTAAGAGTAAGACGGACCTCGCCTTGTATCTATAACAGCTATGATCGAATCCGTCAACAGCTACGAAAAAAGGTTGAGTGCTGAGGTATAATTAAAATAACCATTTGATACCTAAGAGATACTATAAGAAATCTTCTCGAATTACATAAGGACTACAAATTATATTCGTCTAGAAATTCTTACAGTAATCGAAATTGGGCCATGAGATAGAAACATGCTTATATGTATATTTATTTTAACTACTTGATGCAATTAGTGATAAAAAAAAAAATTTAAGGGGTTAGGTTAGCACCAGCTATAGTACCACCAATACGATCTTTAACAGAAGGTACCACTAAGAGCATTTTCTAGCTTGTAACGTACGCTAATGAAACGCTCATACACACATACACGCTACTGTAAGTATTCAGCCAACAAAAATTCTGGCTGAAATAAGGGGTAAATTATTTTAAAACTATCCAGTGAATAAATCTTTACTAAATTTCCATTATGCTAATTACATAAGTCCAATACCATTTCCTATTTTAAAGCAGTAATACATTCCTTGGGACTAAGGGGGATCACTAGTACAGTTCTGGATAGTGTAGTAGCAATCTGTATTGTTCTTGCATCTCGTAATTGACCCGGGGCTAAGGGTTCATTAATTAATCCTGTAACAAAGTATACCATTAGATGTAAATCACACTTGCTTGCGATCGAAAATATTCGTTATTTAATAATTATGTATTCAACTGTATATAAAAGTAGTGAAATTTGCTAGTATTAATAACAACATTAATTCGATTTTTAATACAATGGTTAATTTGTTTGTCGTTTTGTTGAAAATTAATTCAATATTATGCATTTGAGAGTCTTAATTCGGTCTGTTTTGCGTTTTTGTAATTACAATGTTATGAACACGACAATAAGAGAAACAAACAAACCTAATTAGGTTCTATTCACAATCAAGTGTAAGGCTCTATTACCTGTGGCGCAATCTGTAGAATTGAGCAATTACTCTATTTGTACTTAGATTTTATAGCAAAATTTAATATTCAATTGGCGTTAGATTTTAATTAAATACTGCTAACATGCACTCAAGTAATTTACTGTTGGGATCTGTAGTACTGTAATTATGGATTTTATTTAATTACGTACAAATTTGAACGATATTCATAATCATTAAAAACGGGCTTAAACTTCCACAAAACTAAAAAAAAAACTTTCCGTTCCAGCTACGACATCAATTCAAAATTAAAGCGTCTAATAATTCTGATACAAACACTAATAATTTGGAGAAGGAACTTGTAATCTGAAGGGCATGATCTAGTCCCCTTGTTACTGGTTTTCACCGAAATGGAAACTACAACATTACTAGGGAATTATCTACAATAATTAATACTGGAAACTATTCCACAGCATTCTACCTCATTAGGTGAAAATAATACATTTAGATTTAACGCATCAATCACTGCATACAATAAATGCAATAAAAAATAAAACATCAAAAGGTTATATGGTATGGTTATAAAAGCTAGAAATGTATCTTAAATTGAAATAAATATTAATATCATCGGTTTATTGACGACACCTTACTTGAAAGAATGTGGGAAAGCCGAGGGTTGCACGGTCTAAGATGTCGGACTCTGGATTTTTATCAGTACCATCGACCTTGTATAGTACTGACTTTATTCTGTGTGAAAAGATTATCTCACAGGCCAGTGGTTCGTAAAAACGGGCAGATTATGAATGAATTATAACGGATCATCATTTTTCTCTTCTTTAAAAGTCTTTTTTCATTTATAAATCCTACGTTGCCAACATATTCACTTTCAACACATAACGTCATGAATACCATAATACCACTGTTCATAATACCACTTCATCTGCAATGGTTATGGTCGTCAATAGGCGACTTCCCCGCAGTTTTTAGTTCAGAACAGTTTATGCACAAGGAATTTTCCTACAAAATAAGTAGAAAAATACTTTTTGTTCCAAATTTGCTGACAATTAATTATCCCCAAGTAAGTTTGCAGGTAGTTTCTACTGGACTGTAGGAGAAGACGAATTGGTAAGTAGGTCAAAGAATGTGTTCGTATAATACATGAAGACATAATTTATTATGTATAATATGTCTGCTGAAGCAATCACATCTAAATAAGGTTTAATTGATAAATTAGCTTCGCAACGCTAAACGTAATCAGAAAGGTTCCATAAGTTTATCCATTGTGGCCAGTAATAACTTTCCTATCTAAGTGGGGAATAAGTTAGATAAAATTTAATATTTGCTTATTACCTTTTGATTATTGTAAAATCCGTGCCGTTTGGAAGACGAGATTATAAGAGAGAATAAGGCAATCTAAATTTATAGTTTTTTCTATAAATTATCGTTTGTAATACTGGTAAAGAATATAAAGTTCGTGCTGTCTTATTTTGCACTAAAATACTTTAATTTAAAATCACCCCTTGCTATATAAGGAAATTCTAAAACAAATAACAAAAATGAGATCATACATAATCAGTATAGGACAAGATTACATCTTTATTACATATTCTTGGTAATAAGAAAAAAATAAAATAATAATAATAAAAATATAGATGTTCCTGGAATGCTGATTATTTTTTATCTCTTTTTACATTAAAATAGGTTTCTAAATTATACAAGTGATTCTAGAAAATACATACAGCAGAGCGAGTAACGTAACCCACTGCATTCATGCACTGTAATAGTATCACGTATCACTTGGACGAAACGCTGTAATCCGTTCTTAAACGGTGGGCATGCCATCTAGACTGAATTTTGATTCACTGATACTGCGTCCTTTTCTGCTCACCTGTTCTGTTTTCACCACATTTGCTTAGGTTTCCTTATGAGGGAACTGGCTGTTTTATAATAAAACACTCCAAAAGTTACCTAATCCATATGCAATACCGCACCAACAGTTTTTATAAGATATTACATTGTGAAACTGCAAATAATGTACGTAACATAACGGAATGTATCAAAATGTTAATACGTGTATAAGATTTATATTCAGAAATAAATCAACAATGTAAATAAAACTTCATTCATTACATTTAAAACTTAAACAATTAGTACTTATAGTAGTTAATAATGTTCTAATGGATCAATTATAATCATAAAATTAAATTAACATTTTTATGAATCTGATTAACAGTTTATATTGGGTGAAGTGTGTATAATTATATGCGTATTACATACAGCTTATACAACCAAAACCATTAATTAAATTAAATCAATTGGAAACAGTAATGTTTAGTTTACAAAATAAGTAAAACCCTGAAACAAGTTGAAAATTTGTGGATTTTGTTTTATGAAAACATTGCCTTAGTCTGTTTCGGATAAATCACATAAAGTATCTTTGTAAGTTGTAACTGAAGCGCAGAAGGATGAGATTGGCTCCAGGAGAGCAAACATCGCTTGTGACATCAGAACTTATAGGATTGAGTTGAGTGTTTTATCGTGCCACCTGCCTTCTATACTAGCTTGCCGAGTATAGGCGTTACGCGTTTTTTCAATCAAGGAGCCACCTGAAGTCATATCCAGTATCTGAAGCTATACTTGATTGAAAACAACGTTTGCGGGTTGTTAGATTTCTCTATTTATAAAAAGAATACGCGACAAAGAATATTAATAAGTAATTCTAGATTCACCGCTTTTAAAATAACTACTACACCACTAATAAAATTAATTAGCAAGATTAAATAAAATAACTAAACCGAAATTTTAAATTTAGTGCTCAGTTTGATATTATATTTATTTCAGTTTAGATTAAAAACTCGACTGTATTATACAACTCTTGTTTAATTGAAAAGTCATTAAGAGGTCATTTTTAATCGTTTAATATTTTCTCTGGTGGTATTAAAAGGGATTCAAACGTACTGTATAAGAATGAGGAAGGACTAAAAATAAATTCCTAAACTAATTTACGTTCAAATGTTATTTTATCGCCCATTCAGATTTTTTTGTGAGCTTTTTAATTTCTCTTATCGTAATGACGACATACCTACCATTTGGGGCTGAATTTAAATTTATGGCAACAAAACTTTCGCTTTCGAAGTTAATAGAGTAAATGTTTAATTTATAAAATACATGTTTAATCAAAATCAATAATTCTTACTTAAACGCAGTTTCAAAGTAATAAATTAAAAAACTTGCAAATCAAAATAGTATAGTAAGTTGATTTATAAAATTGGACTACGATGATGTATGGACTCGTCTGCACGTGTCCATATTTCACTAACTAAATCCGAGACTGCCATGAACTGTGCTGTAACTACCATCACAGGAGTAATTACAAACAAGTGTGTGTTTCACGCATGTTGCTAATTACTTGGATCTATCTAGATTTAAAAAGAACTATGGTGTTTAATTAACCATCGTAATCGCTAAATATATAGTCAGTACTACTAACATGACTAACTAAAAACTTAAACTAGCATAAAATGAATTACGTCTTGGATATTTTCCCTCCTTACTCTCAAATGCCCTTAGTACCCTTATACCCAAATAATTAGTACATTTAAATTTTATGAGTATGTGCTTCAATAAGCCTAAAGTACTCACTTATTATAATCATTATATCGGTTAAAAATTGTATTTATGGACTGCAACATATATGGGATTTCTAGGAAGTTCTGGGCCACTCATAGAGCGATCTAGCCCTTGCGATCAGCCGCTGGGCCATACCATCGAAGATCACTATACTGTAGCACCTGTGTGCGTTTAATTTACAACACGAATGAGTTTAATTCTTAACAAAACATCTTTACTTTAGTCACAAATCTACTTATAAAATGAGTGAGTTAAACTTAAAACAGTTTACGATAGGTTTCACTGGCTGACTTCGTACTTTAAAATATACTGTTTAAGTCTTTCGTCGTACAACACATATATTTGAGTCTAAAAAAGAAGGAAGTACCTAAGCTAAAAACGGGAGTTAGCTTAATAATAAACGTGCTTGTCTCACAGTTATTAACAAAAACACGTTTCTGTTCTGAAGAAATAATTAATTCTGAAGTAATTAGCTTATCATCTTTATTAGATGTATTTTATGCATGAATATATAAAATATGTGAGCATAATTTATCCGTACAATAACACTGTGATAAGGATTTAACAATTCAAACTATAGTCTGTAATGGAATCTCTGCTCTATTTTGATATCACACACCTAAAGGAAATAAAACCTATTTTGATCTCTAATACAGTTTGTTTAAAATTATATTTTTTTGCAAATTTAATTCAATTATTGCTGTTAAATTAAACACACACATACACAAATACCGTATATTTTAATTTATAGCACACTGTAATAAAGATTTCATACATAATAATCTGAACAACATTCTAACGATATACACATATCATTGAACATTGAATATCTTCTACTCAATTGAAATATTACATGTATAAATATTATTATAAAATTGGAAGACATAAATTGGATTTTTTATTAATCTCACAACTAATTTATTAATTAGATTTAATATATCAATTATTATTGTTTTATAAAAATTCATGGAAATACCTTATATTTTTTATCCAACACAGAAAAAAACATCAAGCATTCTTATTAGAATATTACTTAAAGGAAACACAAAGAACACTTCAAGTAGTTGGGAATTCAAAGATAAATTTTCGTCGACCACTTGATGTGAAGTTGAGATAGAAACTTTCTTTGCTCAATTGTTCTTGGGCTGAATTCCAACCAAACATTTATTTTTTTTCTATACTTTTGTTTCTACTTTATTCTGAAATAGGTCATAGCTCTGAGAATGTTCTGGCAGCTTTTTTTATATAATATTAATGAAACAACTTGTTAAGATCAATGCATATTTAAATTTAAATTTACGTCAGTATTTCGTATCAGTCTTCTTCGTCTGGGCTTATGATAACTAAGAAAATAACAGTAGCAAAAATATAATTTTTAACTTTAATCTAATCCAGAAACGCTTTATTATATTTTATATTTATTAACTTTAACATTTTTTTTTTATAAAACAACAGAAAAGTAATACACATGCATGTACTCTAACAGTTTAAAATTATTGTCTGTATCCTTTTTTTATTTGGAGCTGGTTAAATAATTTCCAGAACCACATTAAATACCTGTACGTTCACTAGGATTATTTAGTTGTATTTGTTATATTTTTCAGGTTTCATAGAAACTATTTTAAAGAACTAAAGATTTAAAAATATCTTTACCTAAATACTTTTATACTGTACTTTATTGCTAATAAAATTTAGGGAAACAAATGTTGTACGTGGACTTTCTTGTGTGTTTTATTTAAGGCGATCTCTCTCTAGTTCACAAAACTCTCGTGCACACAGGTAGGGGTTTTATGTCTCTGTTAACCGATTAACGGATTTTAACGCACATTACTCGTACAACTACATAGTTTTGCATGAAATTGTGATACTGAAGTAGTATTACGCTTTATTATATTGTTCCTTTTTCATTGTATTGTCTGCCGTGATATTGCGCAAAAGGCATTTCTACGTCAACCGAGCGTCGCGCAAGCATTTCTGGCGTCATCTACAAGATGGCAGTAATTCCATGGTTCTCTGTCTTGTATGTTTACACCTTGGTGATTTCGCTGTAGTCCCACAGTGCGGACATAAGCCGTGTGTTTATTGCATGTTACCTATCCTGGAGTATTTTATAATTTTATTGCTATTGTTCATTGTACCATGGAAATATCATACGCACAAATAAACGATTGGCTTTATTTGCGTGATGATGACACGGACAAGGTTAGTTTAAATGTTTTAGTTTATTATATACAGGGTGTCTGGAACCTCTTTTTAATTTTTAACCACAATATAAAAAAAATACCAAATTTTACACGCGCTTACTGGTGATAGTAACGCTTACATCTGCCCAATTACCGACCGGATAATCCCTTTGGGGGACGGTCCACAAGGAGTCAGACAAAATTCTTAAATAGCAGCATAGGTCAAGTTTGGTATCAAATTAAAGGTCTTACTTAGCAGAGTACAATTTCACAAACCGGACTTCAAAAGGTGGATTCATTCAGTAGTTATAGCTATTTGAATTTTAAAACAATTGAACAATGTAAATTATTAAGTATTACAAGTAAACACCAATTTTTAAGTACCTGTGATCAAAGTAAGTGTTCAAAATGTTCCCCTCCCATCGTCTGGCAATGTCCTAGGCGGTTGTAAAAGCCATCCACTGCATTTTGAAGGTAGTCACGAGGAATATCTTGAGCTTCTTGGACTATGAGATTTCTTAGGTGCGCCAAATCTCGAGGCTTAGTACGATAAACTTTATCTTTGAGATATCCCCAAAGAAAAAAAATCCAGCGGAGGTAAATCAGGGGAACGAGCAGGCCACTCTACTGCACCATGTCTTCCAATCCATCTGCGAAGGAATATTGTATCCAAGTATTCTCTAACAAGGAGAGCAAAGTGTGGTGGCGCGCCATCTTGTTGGGAATAAATTCTTTGAAATTTTCGACCAAGAGCAGCTTGTAGTGCAGGAATTATCTCATTTTGGAGCATTGCTAGATACGAGTCACCATTTAAATTACTATTGATAAATAATGGGCCCATAATTTGATTTCCTGTAATACCTGCCCAAAAGTTAAGTCTCTGTGGATGCTGTGTATGACTCTATCTGCCACTTTCACATTCTAACAGTAGTTGTGTTATTGGTAATAATTATTGATTCCTGGCTTCGATTACTACATGATAGGAGGGGAACATTTTGAACACTTACTTTGATCACAGGTACTTGACCTATGCTGCTATTTAAGATTTTTGTCTGACTCCTTGTGGACCGTCCCCCAAAGGGATTATCCGGTCGGTAATTGGGCAGATGTGTGCGTTACCATCACCAGTAAGCGCGTGTGAACTTTTGTATTTCTTTCTATTGTAGTCCAAAAATTAAAAAAGAGGTTCCAGACTTAATTGACACCCTGTACATATATATATATATATATATATATATATATATATATATATATATATATATATAAATAACTAATTGAAAAAAGAGTATACATAACTTTTCTGAATAAAACCGTATAAATCTAGATACTGGTTTCTGTAAAAAATAGCAACAAAATAAAGGGAAAAACAACATAATTTCAGGTCCCTAAAAACTGTCAACGGTTATCTTAAAAGTTCCGTGCTGTTTTTATGGTTTTTAATTTTTTTGCAGAATGTTATATGGTTTACAAGGAACTTGTGGAATATAATTTGGGAAATAATCAGTAACAAAAATCCATAAGGTTAAAACATTATAGGCTACCTATTATTATTTTAGACTTTTATGTATTTTTTCAAATGTTACGCAACCTATTATATTTTAAAGCAAAAGGAATACATTAGTTATAAGGAAATATCTGTAAAGGAATATATTTATTTATAGAATAATAAATTATTATATTATTGCAAATTATTAATTATATTAAAGAATAAATAAAATGAAGGAAATTACATAAATAATGTTTTTTCTATTAACAAATATATTTGGACTATTCATGAAAGTTTTATCTTATAATACTATTTAACTCTTTATATACTTATAATATAATAGAAATCATAAGTATTATTTTGTAAACATTATATTAAAGAATATATTTTAGAAACGAACAACGTTACGTGCGTCTCCTGAAAACCAGATTAATAAACTACATAAAACACGTTTAGTTAACGATCAACTGGATTTGATTACTTTCAGTATGTCCACCGGTTGAAGTACTGGAAATAAAATGAAAACGGATTGCCAGTGATTAATCTACTCTCCTGGCCACACAAAGCTCCAACTGTCAACATTTTTATCCATTTAAAACGTTGTAACAACGATGATCGTTTTAATGGTTAGTTGTATAATTCATAGTTGGACTGACAACAACTTTAAAATACTATACCTTTACATCAAAATTGCAATTCATTTGTTCAATATTTTACGTAACTGTTTATTATTAAAGCAGTACTGAAAATGTAAATTATACTTCCCTATCTATAAGCCAAATTGTCTGATTGCCTATTTTTGTATTAGGAAAAGTATTGAGAGTATTCAAATTATTTGGATTAAATATTTCAAACTCATAAAGTTTCCTTTATTCCAACTTATTTAGACAAAAGGATTTTATTATAAAGCATATATTTTAGAAACGAACATACTTTACTAGTTGTAAAGTTGTACTAGTTGTGCTTCACCTGAAAACTAGATTACTAAACAATATAGATCATGCTTTGCTAACGATTAACTGGATTTGATAACTTTCAGTCTGGCTACCGATTAAAGTACTGGAAATAAAATTAAAACAGATTTATTTATGAATATTTTAATATAGGTTTCTGCTAAAATTTGTATTAGTCTTATAAAAAATGGAACGTAGGCAAATTGTAGGCAGTTTATTCCACAGTATTGGATCGGTTTTATACTTACCACCCATATGTTCTTACTTAGTTTCCCTTCTTATTATAACCTAATATTTTGTAAACCTATTTGTTACGTACGTATTTCCATTGTTATATGCAGTTATAGTCTGTTTTATATATGATTAATAATTTTTGCACAACACTCTAATCGTTCTTAAGCGGGTTCACTTCTGACTGGCATGGTAGTATCTATACCGAATATATCAAAATACGATACGTCACTTAGGAAATGCAATGGATGACCAAGAGTGGCTCACGACACTAACCTCAAATGTTGAACTATAGGGATGAGAAAAGTTTGATTGATAGGTCTATTTAACTGGGGAGGATGTGTTGAAGTTGTTGGGGCTTCCTTAATATAAAAATGTTTTTAAACCCTAAAAATGAGGGCGTATGGTCTCCCCAGTCTTCCGCTTTGACTAGAGGATGCTGGCACTGAGCCTACCCTATTACAAAATGATATCACTGAGCTAGTGGTCATCATTCTTATTAATAGTTCCTGTCAGAAAGTGATCTCTATCCCCAATCTGGCCAATTATAAATATCTTGTCACTCCTGTAGCGCAAAGTTTTTATGACCAAGTGCAAAGAGGGGCTTCCACCATTTTCTTGTTTTTGTGAGAAAAAAACTGGTTAAGGGCACCAAAATCCTACATATTGTCAAAAATGAAATTTATTTTCACTTTTCTACGTCTTAATCATTCAATAAATCAATACTGCAATAGTGATAATTTTATCTGGCTTTCTCAGAGTTGTAAATATTATAAATGCGTCAATAAAAACTTAATTATTTACTCCTATAATTACCCATATCTTACAAATAAATATTTATTTACTCCTAAAATTAAACTATTTTAGTTTTCACAAACACAGTGTAGGTTTAGGGTACTTAAAAATTCACCTAAACTTAACAGTCTATCGCTGTTAACGATGAATGGCAATGCATTCAATTATCGGGAAGCGTAACTTAATTTCCGCTTTGGGTCGAGAATGCTTCATTACAAATGCTTCCTTTGCGTGGAGTACAGTTATTTCCATCAGAAGTAATTTCCTAGCAACTATAACAGAAGAATTTCATATGTTAACACCTCCTTCCAGTGATATTTAAATAAATAATTATAATCAAAACCCCAATAATTTTTTCAGGTGAAATTAATATATGCCAAATTAGTGTAAACTTTTTTACCTCTATGAATTACTATCCAAATAACTTTTAATGTCCTCAGTTTAGTAAATGATTATATATATATATATATGTGTGTGTGTGTGTGTGTGTGTGTGTGTGTGTGTGTGTGTGTGTGTGTGTGTGTGTGTGTGTGTGTGTGTGTGTGTGTGTGTGTGTGTGTGTGTGTGTAAATTTATTAATTTATTACTAAACATGTGGTGTGACGTACTTATGTATTATATTTATTATTATACAAAATATAATAATTAATGTATGGGTTCCCTACAGTGGTTAATGGTGTTGAAATAAGTTATATTTTTAGCTCACTTGGCTCATAAACATAATTTCATATGGTATAAGCCATAAAAAGAAGTTTGAGGGACGTGTTGGATGTAAAATAGCATCAAGAAGGGCGACAACTAATAAAAAATAAAGTGTATTGTACAAAATACAAATTAAAATAAATAAATTTTGGAGTTATGTTAACATTTTTTTTTATTTTCAGGTCGTTATCGTCCGACCGAATCTTACCTTAAATCACCCGGACATTTATATTCAGCTGTTACCGGTTCTATGGAATGGCTGATTGGCTTTGGCGGAATTTTGAGCTGCGCACGCTGATATACGAAGGGGTCAACTTACACTACAGTAAATCGTGCTTGACGAGGTAGCTCAGAAGTCGAAATTGCATCCCACTCAAAGCTGTCGCACTTGTAGGGTGACGTAACTCATTACTACTACCCCTCGTGTGCGAAATTTGAACCCAGAGAACACAGGTTAGTTTGAGTAAAGTATGCATATGAGTTTTTTTTTAAATAAATTAGGAATTGCCTTGTGAATGTGTTGAGGAGATAAACTCTAATTTTGTAACATTGTTAACAATGTTAAGAGTAAACCAATCGAGAAGAGAACTTAATGTATTCAGCAAAGAATTATGTCTCCGTAAAAGGATAAGAAATGTTTACTTCTAATCTTCAACTGAAAAGTTAAGGCGCGCGTTTAAGTATATGTCATAGTACCAAAAGAATATTATTCACTTCAGGTAATGAAATTCTTTCTGTAGGAAAGCAGTGAACCATTTCACCCAGTTGTATTTCTTAGCTCAATCACAACAGCGCTGAAATAAGTTTCCAGTTTACTTTCCATCAATTTTTCATAAAGATTTTATGAAAGATGTACATATTACCAGTGTTTGTTTACTCCAATTATTAGGATTTTTAATCCTATCGATTTTGCTGTTAAAATGCATATATGAACAATCATAACCGTTTTAAATATAGCTCATGTTACTATAAATTGTGGCTTAAACAATGTATGAGAAACTGTTTCCCATTTAGGACCTTCAAATAAGCCTACTTAGAACTTTACTTTGGCCCCACACAGCCAGATAATAATGATAAGTTTATTTTCCATGCACATACGGGACCAGATATTGTTTAAAAAGGTACTGTTTTTCTTTATATATAACAAATTGTATTTATATTTATTTCAATGCACCTTATGTCTCGGCTGAACCGGTCTCATTAATCTCAAATATGTACTAATCAAAAACAAAAAGGTATATTTTGTTGTATAGAATCCCCCAAATAGTTTGACTTCATAGAGTTTCAAATAATTTAAAGTATGTAAAAATAAATTTTACAAGAAAAATATATATAACAAATAACCAGAAAAATTCAGTTATTTTGGATTGTTGGTAGACCATATAACTGTACCAAAGTCTTAAAAGATTAGGTTAGGGTAATCAAAAATTAAAAGTAAAACTTCACTTACCACGACTCAAAACTCTCCTAGTGAGTAGATCTCATCATCTTTACCGTCATTTTGTCTCTTAAGAAGCATTCTCTTCACTTCACTTTCCTTAGTTTGTTCTTCTGCTTCTTTTTCTGCCTTGATAGCCCTAATTTTGTCAATAGCTTAGCAAAGGCCTTTGACCATGAACTTTCCGGGATTTATTGGTAGTCTTTGGAATACATTTCTTTTTCCTATTGCACCTTCATTGTAACATAGAACAACATCTGCCACTCCCATCCTTAGAGTTTTTATACCTACAAATTCAGTTTTAGGAATTCATTTTCAAATGCAAGAATTATAACTCTCATGCGGGTTTTGGTTTCTTCCGTGAAGGCACCACTCAAGAATACCAGTGTTTGTTAGAATCCTTGTATATAGGCTTAATTACCAGAAGGACTGACTCAGGAATTGTATTTTTGTGTTTGTATGTTTCAAGAGTATGGATCATGGCAAATTTACTGTAGTCACCCAGGCGTTCGGCGCTTTAGGGCAGAGAGAATGCTGAGGCTTTTCATCAGTAGACAAGGGATGAAAGTAGGTGGCCCATATTGCTTTCCTAATATCTGCTGTACTGCCTAAGTTATTTCTTATTTCCAAACCACAGTACCTCTGAAACTTATCAATGTAATCATCTGTTAATCGTCCCTTTCCGCTGAGACGGTTTCCATCACTAAGTCTTGTACCTTTTAGTTTTATACGCAGCTTCCGTAGTCTACAACACAATCTCTTTTGGGTTTGGCATACACACTCAATTTTGGAAATTTAAAATCTGGGTCATGAGGTTTAATTTCAAAAGCAACCATATAACCCTTAGAATTCCCATCTCTTAGGTATTTAGTATATCTTACTCCTTACTTTGTTTCAGATCTTGCGCAAATAATTCTAGCCCCTTCCACTTCTATACCTCCGCTAGACCCCATGTAGTTACAAATACACTTAGACTTATGAGATGCTTCTTTTTCAACTACGAAGATTGAATCTCATACTTTTTTTGAACGCAAGCAATAAAAAACTTGAAAAACACTCACAATCTAAAATTTGTCCTGTATCAAAGGATGTCACATTCAAAACACCGTTCAGAGAGGTGTGCCCGCGCGTTTGTGCCAGAACCCGTCAAAGGCTGCAGCTATGATTTTACTACTATCATTTTCCTCAATTAATAGTACTGCTTCATTTCTCATTGAGGCTTCAAACACTTCTGTGGCACCTGATAATAGCTTTTTTATTACATTTTGTAAATCTTGCATTCGGGGGAGCCAAATTCATTTTAGCAGAAAACATTCTTGCGGCAGCTTGTCCTTTTCCCGATTGGTCTCAAAACATAAGAGTATCTGAGATTGATATCATAGCAACTCTTCATAATATCAGAATTCATTCCTGCTTATTTTTTTCACAGTTAGAGCATGCAATTATGATTTTATGAGCCAGACCATGAGAAAAGTTATTGTCAAGATAATGTTTACAGTGATTTCACTTTCACAATGTTTATATTTATTAAATCCATTCACTAATTTTGAAAGCAAATCTAAGATAAAAATCATATTTACCTCGTTATCAACAATATCCAGATCACTATTAAGCTGACTATAGTTCAGTTTTTTAGAACTAGAAAATTTCTGACGCCTACTCTCTTTTTTAGTTGTGGGTGAATTTAAACTAGGCCTAGAAGACTCAACACTGGATGTGTACTTGTTTCCTTTGAACTTATTGCATTTATTGAACTTTTTATTTCTAGGCATATTTACGACTGTAGAGCATTATTCCTCAACAAAAAACAACAGCTAATGAAGCATACAAACACAATCACTGTACACAAACTGGTATGAAAACAATCAAGCTATATATATATATTCTTAATCAGCATACACCAAGGAATGTTTTAAGCACTAAAAAAACTACGACTGTTTAAATTTAAAAAGTGCATATCTCCCTTAAATTTTACATAAGTAGTAACAATTTATGAATAGCCATTACGATAAAATGTTATTAGTAATTTATCTCATACCTCGTAATAACTAACTTTACATTATCTAGATAAATTATCACTTAATTGTACTCTTAAATGCTTTGTAACAAAAGTAACTGACTTTTTAATGTACCTATTTCAAATATATATGAATGACTTATAGGAAGTGGGAAAATTGCATAAATGTTATATTAATTAAAATGAATATCGTATAAACACTCTGAAATTTACAAATCTAATGATCACTTGGACGTGGTTATTAACAGTTATTATAAAAACTGGTATTACACCAAACGTTAAGAGCCATTGTTTTGGGATCTACAGAATAATAGTCTTAGTTTAATATAATCTCCATCATATACAAAAAATAATTTTTACTCATTAAGTTATTGCTTCAATTTGGAAATCACGAACCAATCAATTTCTCATAAAGTTACGTATCTTTGTTACTTTTTGTTTAATCGTAAACGTTTCATTCCATCCAAGTATGATTCCTTTTGATTATAAGATGAATATTGAGTAATACATAAGATATAGAATTCCAAGCTGTCTAGCTCTGTCGTAAATATCATTTCAGAAAAAGAGCTATATATATATAATTTTTTATACATAATGAAACCAATACACTAAGGATATGATCATTAGTGTAATGAATTCTATAAGACACTTTATGTATCGGACAGCATCCCATTGAACATTGAGTATGATAAATAGAAACAGGAGCTTGTGAGTTATTAATATCAACTGTGAGTTCTAGAGAACAAGGTTTCTTGTGTTGGAATATATTTTACCCGACAATATATATATATATATATATATATGTTATTTAATCCAATCAAAATAATAATAAAACAAATTATTCATGCTGATAATGCATAATTACTTACATTATAGATTATTAACTTTTTTAGGGATTAATACAAATAATTGAAAAATAAGCTATTCTCCTTAATACAACTATTGTAGTAAAAGAAATACACATATATTATATAATATTATATTTCATCACTAAAGCTTTTTAACATCAGTCTTACGATAAATATTTGATTTTAAAATACTTCTTAGATTAATATTAAAAGTAGAGAACTATGCTGTGTTTCTTTTAAAACAATACTACGGTTTAACTTTTTTTTAACATAAGTAAAATAAAATTGCATAATCGACTCGGTCTTCGTATCCAGTGTCGCCCGCCTGTACTTGGCCGTTATATCTTACCCTTGATACTGTATAAATAATGAAATGTATACTTCAGAGAATACCAGGTATTTTAAGTGGTTAGTTTATAGATTGTACAGTTAAATTCTAAGTAATATTTAGTTCCACTAATTATATTTCCTATACATTTTTATGTATAGCCTGATAATTTCTAGAGCGGAAGCTACATACATTGTTTAAGACATCAAAAAACAAGTATTAATTCCTACACAGAATTCAAAGATATAACTGATGCCAATGAAATTGTTTACAATATATTTCTTACCCTCTACAAATATATTCTCTATTTGTGATTTAGGTGGGTTTGAATTTCACTCTAACCGTTTACTTATGTTTACGATACATTATCTGACTCACCCTGAAGACATTCTATCACAAATAATAATATTCTGGGCGTTGTTTCGTTGTTTATTTCACATTCTAACGCTTAATTTGAAATATTCTAGAGCATATATAGAAAAAAGTTTTGATTGATTCTATTAATGTTATTGAAATCAACTCTATTTCAATATATGACTCTGTAATGTATTTACTATTTGGCATGACAATTCGAGTAGAGTTAACTGTAAAATATTACAGAATGATTATTACCACCCGGAGGCACTGGTCACGTATGATTATATAATTAGTAATTAATTAGTGGGTTTTATACATCAATAGATAACTGGTCCCCAATACACAGATAAAACAAATTTGATATTTAAGTAATAATTGGCCTCATATATTTTATGCAACAGAAATGATATTTTCAAAAAGTATAGGTCTTTAATTACGTAAATTCTAATTAATTTAAACATTATATAGATTTTTCTCCTCCGAATAAAACTATTGCAGTGTACTAATTTTCTCTAATCATGTGTGACTTTAACTAATAAATAGACAAAAATAAATAAATTTTAAAATACTCAAAGTAAATAAAATATTAGAAAATATTTTATTTTTCTATATACAGGGTGGCGCAAAAGTTACTAGACTGTTGGTTAAAATAAGAAAAAAATAACAGCAAGACGTAGGACAATAGTTTTCGTCCGTGATGTTGGTATTACTAAATGTTGGTAATTATGCCTTTTTAAGTTGACAATACAATGCAATGAAACACACAGCAATCGAACTAGTGAGTTGATCTGTGACACGTGTTTAAAGCTGTAGTCCCCGAATCATTATTTTTCTAATAGAATTTTCGTTAAACATTAGTCGTACCAAACCAACACAAACAGGATCCTAACCTTTTTAATACAATAATTTCGTCTGATGAGGCCAATAGTTAAGTGGACAAGTTAACAGATATAACTGTACTTATTGGTATACTGACAATCAAATTCTGTTGTTAGAGCAACAGCTGAATCAACCTGGTGTGAGTGTTTGGGCAATATCATCATTTGGCGTACTTTGACCATATTTTTTTAAGGAACAGTGACAAGAAATAAATATTTGGATATGCTTCAGAATTACGCAGCACCAGGACTCATGACGTTTGCAGAAAACTTTCAAGAACTTTACTTTCAACACGATGGTGCTCCACCACATTACGCCACTGCCGTTCGCGATTATTTAAACGAACGTTTCCAAAGAAAAGTTATTGGTCGAAGGGCAGACATTGACATGCCCCCACGTTCAGCAGATATCACACAATGGATTTTTTCCTATGGGGAGTAGTCAAGGACTCTGTTTATTCTTGAAAGCATCATACTATTGACGAACTGAAAGACTACATACATGACGCATTTTATGATTTGGACAATGATCCCACACTATGCCGTAGAGTATGTAACAGTATTACAGAAAGAATTCAAAGATGTATTAATGAAGACGGAAAACAATTTGAATATAAAACATAATTGTAAGTATTGTTTGTAATAAAAAATAATTACAAACAAATCTAGTTTTGGTTTAACCAACTGCCCAGTGACTTTTGCGCCACCCTGTACAATGTATTGCATGTGGCACTTTTCAATATATATGGCTAAATCTGATTAACAGAATACAATTTAAACATAAACACGTGTTATTAATTGTTGTTGTAAAATGTTATAATAAAATAATAGAAATATTGTTTTGAATTGAGTATGACATTTATATTAAAAACGACCATATGCACCATTGTTGTTTTCACATAACATAACAATATTGAGTAGAAGAAGGAAATGTTAAATAATTTTTAAAATTACGTATCATGACTCTACGTAAGAGAAGGATTTAAAAATATATGTGATTGTGCTCTTTAGTGTATCTACGACATATTTAATCTGAACTTTGCAAACTATTGGTATCATAATGTATGTTGTAATGTTTCGCATAATTCCAAAAGTATTTTGTTCACCTAACATATAAAATAATAATTGGTATGATCTGATGTATATATTTAGTGGTTTAGAAAGAATTTTGAGTCTTCGATATAACAGACAAGTCCAGTTCAATGAAACTGGATATAAATAACATATAAATTTTTATTGTGTAATAGGGCTACACGTCGCTATGAAATGTGCAACTCAAAATCATCGTACAGTACAACCTTGTTAAAAATCCATACTATTTACTCTAGATCATTTATTTATTTAAATTCCGATGAATTTACAAGTCTTACATATTAATTGAATACGTTTACATTAAAACCTAACCGTAGTAGTCTGCTGTATTTCTATAACAGTTATATTTTTACATATATATATATATATATATATATATACAATTTCAATAAAAATTGAATCGCAAAAAGTAATTGCTCCGCCGGGAGTCGAACCCGGATCTCTCACTTGCCGGGTGAATGTGCTACCATTACACCACAGAGCGCTTACTTTTTCCGATTCAATTATTTTGTATTTGGCCGTATCTGTCACATATGTGTTGAAATAAGCAAACTAACATATGATCGGAAGACCAAATACCTGTCAAACGACTTTTATTTACATTAAATTGTATAAATGTCAATTGCCTTATTTAATTTCAATAAACATTGAATCGCAAAAAGTACTTGCTATGCCGGGAGTCCGAACGTGTCATTACTAAAAAAAAAAAATTATGGTTGCCTGTAAAGTCGGTTTTAATTTTACGTGACAACGTCTTTTTCTCGGTAGAATATTTATTGATATGAATATTATTAAATTGCACAATAGGAACAAGGAATTGAATAAAAATAAGAATTGCACAAATTTTAACTATAGAAATATATTTTGTTTACTAAAACATTGTACATAATTTGAAATTAATTAAAATTTGTTATTGTAAATGGTAAAGTTGAATAAAACATTTACTAAAATTGGAATTTGAAATTCTTGCTAAACACAGTTAAATTCTAACTCCGCGCGTGTTTGACTAGCAATACGCGCTGTTTCTTCTCAATCGACTGAATTACGATTGATTGCAGAGTGATTTAAACTAATAATTTACTTAACACTATCAACATTTGTCAATAGTATGACATAACCTATAAACTCAGTTTCTCAACTTTTGTGTCAATCTAATAATTAATCAATCAATCATAGTTTACGATAATGAAATATCAGTGTACAATTATTTACCTTTATTGTTGTAGTTGTTGTAAATGACGAATCTAAGCACTCCACATTTTCACGAATAAACATAGTTATCTGCTTTATCCCGTGCGGCGGACCCACTGGACGGGCATCGTAACGTTACCAGGCGTTACACTTTTTCATGAGTGACTCCGAGCCGCAACCTAATTTAAGACGTTGTCACGTCAAAAATTTAATCGGAAAAGGTAAGCGCTCTGTGGTGTAATGTTAGCACATTCACCCGGCAAGTGAGAGATCCGGGTTCGACTCCCGGTGGAGCAAGTAATTTTTGCGATTCAGTGTTTATCGAAATTAAATAAGGCTATTGCCATTTATACAATTTAAAGTAAATAAAAGTCGTTTGACAGGTATTTGGTCTTCCGATCATATGTTAGTTTGCTTATTTAAACGCATAATATGTGACAGATATGGCCAAATACAAAATAATTTAATCGGAAAAAGTAAGCGCTCTGTGGTGTAATGGTAGCACATTCACCCGGCAAGTGAGAGATCCGGGTTCGACTCCCGGCGGAGCAAGTACTTTTTGTGATTCAATATTTATTGAAATTAAATAAGGCAATTGCCATTTATACAATTTAATGTATATATATACTAATCACTGTGTTGAATAGAATAAAACAAATAAACATTTTTCACTTCTATATTTCGTAAAACAAATAAACATTTTTCACTTCTATATTTCGGGGGATTTAATACCCCCGTCTTTAGGAAGTTATAAATAAAAATTAATATAAAACTATAACACGTAAAAAAGAATTAAGAAAACATAAATGTAAACACATTAAATAACATTTTGTGCATAACATATGATAAAGTCCAGCTGACGTGAAATTTTTCTAATTCAATCTTGTTGGAACAGTTGATTTTTACAAAGGATGTAATACAACTTGTAATTTATCAAAAATTTTGAATGTAATAAAATTATTTAAAAAGTTATCTTAAATTTAGACCAAATGGATTTTTTGTCTTCAAAATAATTTTATGTGCTTGTTCCATGTGCTTTAATTTTAATCTGTTGTAGTTTTCATCAGGGCATTGTGGTAGTTGGTGTATTCCTTTTAATTTATAACACTCATCAATTTTGTCTTTTTTATGTTCTAGACAATGTCTTGCCAATGGTTTATCTTCATCTTTATGGAAAATGTCAAACCTATGCCCTGTCATGCGGATTCTTAAATGGTTCGATGTTTGGCCAATATATTGTTTGGAGCAATACTTACAATTAATTTGGTATATTACATTTTTTGAATTACAGCCAATTTTGCCAATTATATGATAGGTCCTTCCAGTACTACTGCTATTGAATTCTCTTGAAGAACTCATAATTTTACATGTTTCACATCGTGGTTTTTTACATTGATCACATCCATTTATTGTATAAATTTTTGAACTAGTGTGTTAATAAGCTTGTTTTTCAAATTTGGAGGTCTTCTAAAAATTCATCGAGGTGCTTTTGAAATAAAATTTTAAGTGTCAGGGTAACTTTGAAGTAAATTAAATTCAACTTTTATAATAGAATAAATTTTGTGTAGGCCAGGGAAGAATTGAGTAATAAATTTAGGTTCTTTTGAATAATCATATGAATCTTTTGGACATTTTGGTTTGTTAATATGATTTTTGACAATTTTTTCGGGGTAATCCAAATCTTTGAAGGTTTTACCCAATTTTTCAATGTAGTTTAAGAAATCATATTGGCTATATATATATATATATATATATATATATATATATATATATATATAAGTTATATATATATATATATATATAAGTTATATATATATATATATATATATATATATATATATATACTTGTTAATTTATTAAATTGGTTACTTGAATTCTTGATTAAATAAAATACCTCATACATATCATTTCTGGAAACTTTTAACAGTATAAAAGATTGTTCTATCAAGGTTAGACTATGAATAAATGAAAATCGTTTGTTTAAACTTTTCATACCCTTTCCTTGAAACATTGGTCCGCATAAATACCTAATATCACTAATAGAATCAAAGTTATTTGCTCAATAATTCATCTTATTCGAATAAACTTTTCGTTTATCTTAGATTTAAATTATTTTATTCTACTTTGTTTAATATTTTATTTTGTATCTGAAAACATAACAATTCCAGCCAGATACATTGTAATTATCACCTTTATTACTTTGCTTTGATACTAATCTCGTATAAATAAAGATAAATCCTGGCCAGACTTTAGGTCAGTCTGGGACGCTCTGGGTTATCAAAATACTAATAAATCATCAAAATAATATGAAATTTATATCAAAGATTGTGTATTCTCTTCATTTTAATAACGAGAAATAAGAAAAATTAAACAAATTTTAATAACAGACACCGTCATTGTAGCAGTATGCCTAATGCGACCCTAGATAATCTCTCAAAATTACCTGCATACAGCATGATCTGTCTTTCAATTTCATTTGGTGGTTTAATTTACTCACATACCCTCACATATTCAGTAATTATAACGTCAATACTCCTCAATAATCTTCCAACACTAATGCTGCAAACAATGAAGCTCACCAATATACAATTCTAATGACCTGTTTACAGAGTGACATGGCAGAGTTTACCTCCACTAGACTTTGAGTTTATGTATCTGGACTAATTTAATAAACCCCAGCATTAAGAATCTATGATCACAATATCCATAGAAAATCTGCATACTCTGTTATATGATACTCATGTATAATCAGTGAACTACCTGACCACACAACCTGCTTACCGGGCGATATGTCAGCGTATACTTTAAATTTAGGTACGAAAATGTGGGCCTTATTCATTTACAATACCATTCAAATTTTCTATTCATAATCACAATATACCATGATAATCCTACATCTTTATTATACGATGCTTGCAGTCATGTTAAGTTCACGCTCCCAACACAACCTGCTTAAAAGTTGACATGTTAGCGTTTACCTCGACTTTGATTTCAAAGGTGTGGATTGTATTCAGCTATAGAACACTCAGGATTCTGTATTTATAATACTATTACCTTTAGATAATTCTCCAAATCTGTTATATGCTGCTTTCAATCATGTTCCGTGTAACCCTGCCCACACAACCTGGTTACATGTCAGCGTTTACCTTCACTTCAGGTTATAGTGTGTGGCCTTTTTTAATTTACATAAACCTCGGGATTCAGTAATTCTAGTAACGATATCCCCAGATAACCTTCCAAACCCGTAATATTGTGCTTCAAAGCATGCTTAAGATAGTCCTGGGTACAAGACCTGCCTACAGGACAACCAGTCAGTGTTTTCACCAACTAAAGTTCCAGTATGATTTATTTATTTTAGCCTCACGATTCAGTATTTATAATCGCAATACCCCTACATTTCTAATAGGCCTACTGCAGTTTGTAACTAAAAAACGGATTCGGTATTTGTAATCTTACTAGCCGAGCATTAACCTCCAATTCTGGAATATGCAGATAGAAATCATTTTCACTATTGCTGCCAATACACAGGCTGCTTACAGGTGACCTGCCAGCGTGACCTCCACAAGAGAACCTTCAGAATACGGTAAATGTATCGAAAAATAAATTAAAGGTGGAATAACAAATTGTCTAGGGTAATTAAAGTAGGGGAGAAGATTGACCTTAATAGTATTCAAAATTGAGAATTGTATTCAGTATTTTGCATAGTAAAATATTTGCCAAAACAAATATGTAACGCCCATTAAACTCTCTAATGAATTAATAATTTAATTTATAATCTCTCTCTCTCTATCCCCCTCCCTCTCTCACTCTCTCTCTCACTCTCTCTCTCTCTCTCACTCTCTCTCTCTCTCTCTCTCTCTCTCCCTCTCTCTCTCCCTCTATCTCTCACTCTCCCTCTGTCTCACCCACACGCACACATACATACACATTTAGACCTGGAATCTGTACATAAATTGAAATGCACAGTACAGCGAACTTTCTTCTAGCATAGTAATCTAATATATACATATATATATATATATATATATATATATATATATATATATATTAGTTAAAACTCAAATAAATAACATTTTTTTAATTCATTTATAATTTAAAGAATTTTTTTAAATAAATATAAACATGGAAAATTACATGGTTTTAAGTACTTCTCCTTAATGAAATTAAAGCTTAAAGAACAAAAATTCTTCAGTATCTGAAATTCTAACTTATAAATATCATAAGTGTTTTATTATTTTTATTTGAATAGTCTTCATTAGAATCTGATCATGAAATAATATTATTTTCTACATTTAGTTGCCCGTATTTTCACGAGGAGTAATAAATACTGTTTCTACGTGTTTTTACTGAGGGATCTTTTATATTAATGGACTATACATTCAACACAAAAATTATATTTCCAAAAACAAAATCACTCACCACCATATTGGCCTCATAATGAGAAGGTGAATTTGGTTTGATAAATAGTCCACATCACTACATCCAAGATGTATTTACAAAATAAAATTTGTTATTCTTACGATAGTTTAGTTTGATGTATCTCAGGTTGTCTATCTCAGAAAAACTCCAATACAATTAATGATTGCAATCTTCAAAAGAAACAAGCTAACGTTATATAAATCTCCCGGTTTATCTGTGAGATTAATTGGATAGGATAAAAGAAGCTTTATCTCAGCTGTAGTGTCTTTTTAATACGAGGTCATCTATTGAGTAAATGCTTTGTTAATATGGCATTCAATGACATAAACATACAATTTTTACTTTATAATGGTGAAATGTATCGTAATGGGTCATAATTTTTACTACACAAGCTGCACTGGGTTCAGTAGTTAGCGTAGGCCAATATATTTATACAGTTCCCATGCCTAATTATGACGGAATCAAGAAAATAGTATAGTGAAGATTTTATAAACGAATCGCCTACAAAAACATTTCACGTATTAAATAAATTTAGCCCAGTACACCCTAAACGCACATGATAATGTTTAAGTAACCTTGACGTTTTTATTTAATTTTTTTTATTATGCCCTCATTTAATTAATTTAGTTTGAAGATAAAGTCAATGACAAGATTTGAGGATATAGAAATATGAGTTGAGATGTAAGTAAGCACCTCCAGCTTACCAAACTAATTATTTCAATGTTGCAGTTAGAACCAACTTAATAAACAAATTTGAATTTTTAATATGATAAAATCTCTTGAGTAATTAGAACTACTGTGTGGTGTACACGCGTGATTAGCATGGTACATGTGAAGCCGACAACAAACAAGGGGGTTTGCCGAGTACACGGTTGCTGGTATTCGGTACTAAAGATAACAGTGAGATAAAAATTAACGTTACCTGAGAGCCATGCATCACGGGGTTTTAATAACAGTTATAACTTGGAATATTTGTTTTATCCTGGTTTTGACAAAGAGCAATTGAATACATGTTATCTTTGTTCAGAGCGGTCTCATTCAATCAGTGTTTGATTTACAGGTATTGGATTTCATGACAACAATTTGTTACAAATAAAATTACACACCATCCAATAGTCAAAATTGTTTCAGTTTTTGTAATATATTAAATAATCTCTTATTAATCACCTGAAAAGGGAAATCCTTTTAGTTTGAATATTTAAAATACTGTATTTGTATGGGAGTATATATACTTTCAAGATGTATAAGTTGGCGTATATACTCGTATCTGTAGAGGTCATTGATCTGGAGTATGTTCAAATAATCTATAATATAAGTAAATAGAAATTTTAAAAAATTCGAGGATTGTATGATATTAAAATATCTCTGGTATTTGGAATATTTTCGTGAGAACTAAGTGAATAGATATCAAATCACTGACAATTTAATACGATTAAAACAAAATGTTTATGACAAGTACTTTAAGCAATACCTAATATAAGGAGGAACGGGTTGGATGTCTTACTACAAAACTAAACATATAACTATGGTATTGTACAATACATAAATACAGAATAATATCACCTCAAAGCCACATTAATCTTACATGAGTAATGAAATACATGAAGTTAATAAGCCACGTCCATGTTAACGCGGTTTGCATTATTTAACAGATAAAACTACTGTGGTTTAATATGTCCAGTATATTTACAGTTATGAAAGAATAAGTATATTGTGCGATTTGACCTTAATGCGTAAAATTTGCTGACAAGTCCAAAATAATTTTATTATAAAAGAGGAAAGACTATATTTTCCTTGGGTTCAACGTTTATTTGCGTCACTTTTTCTACGCCATAAACGTATAAAGAATAATAACATTTGTAAAACTCATTATTTTATCATCCATACAATAATTTTATATTATTTGTTGGTTACAGAAAATAAGATGATATCACTGTTATCAGCCCTAAAGTGTCGTTCTTAAAGGTGAATAGACAGTGTTCAAAGAACTTCTCAAACCGATTATGGAGAAGTTTCAACACTGACGAAAGTGTCTTAAAATGTTAAAGTTTAATAGGATATTGGATAATTTTCATAGTTAAATGCTTCACAATGTGTTAAACTGCGTTTTCTACTAATATGCTTGAGAATGGCAGTATATTTCCGCACTTTTTAGATTGTAAATGCGTGTTTACGAACACAGTTTTCTCACCTAAAGACAGAATGGTATATTTCACTCCTGGAACCGTAGTTTTATACAATTTGTAACATATTCCTATGCCAAATGTCAAAAAATTCTATTATCCTTTTATTTAAATCAAGTAATTTGTACAACCATTAAAATCGACTTGTAAACATGTACTCACTTACTCTTTCTATTCTAGACCATTTACATAATTGAAGGAAAAAATGTAATTAACATAAATAACATAACACGAATAAATTTAACAATGTTAACTGTAAACAAGCTTCACTGGGTTTTATATTTTATAATTACTGCCTAGGGAATAAGTTTCACTCATACATATTTAATTCCTATTAGCAATCATTATTATTATATTATTATAATATTATAATTATTATGTCACAGGATTATTAAATGTTATAATTACATTATCACTTTATGATTCTCATTTAATAAATCCTCAACTAATCATTGTAGACGATAGCATTTTAATGAAATATAAAATATGAACGGGATTTATACCCAGATTTTAACATACTTTAAAGACAAAGAACAGGAAGCAGCAGGTTTACGGTTCGGATAGATATTGAAAAATAAAATTTTCTTAGCTAAAAAAGTACCTATTTTATGAATTCACTTATACCATAGGTCCCAGTTTTGGTTTGGTCGAATCAGAATTAATGTAATTCACCTCACGAAGATATACAGAAACTGTAGGAGTTCATTAAAACATGTAAAAATAATAAAAAAGTATATAACAGGGTTCCAGAAATGGTATGTTAGCGAGTTACGGCTAGTGAAAGATTTCACCCGGAATTCAGCTCACTATGTAAAACGAGATATTCCTGAAATTCGGGTAAGGTAAATTTAGCAGCTAAACTTGATTGACCTGTAAGCTAAGTAGTTTCTAAGGAAACCCGAGCCGAATGGAAAAACTGGAATGAAAAAATTTTGTTTTTATTTTAGCCAACAAAACTTTACTATGAAACAGACAAGTAATAACATTTGTAGAAATTTATATTCTGAAAATGATCGGTATAAATAAAGTACACAGAAAGCAAGTAATTTATGTTTAATAAAATGAACTTTGAACTACGCTCGTTCAATGATTGTTGTATAATATAACATACATATCATGCACTAAATGTACACCTGATGTGGTAATGAGAACACTAATTCACCTGGATTACACTATATTTTTATTTTGTATTCTTGTGCCTCTAATATCGAAACGATGTAAACTAATCGGTTTGGAGCTGCTTCGTCGTCAACATTTGCGATTTCTCTAGAAGAACATGACTCCAGATTCCAGGAATCAAGTTTATATTAGCATCAGATTCCAGACGCTGCATTAAGAGAAAGGTGAACTGGAGCTAAACTTAAAAATATTATAAAATTATTCCTTTCATTAACTTGCTAGAATAAGTAACTTATAACGTCTGATTCAGGCCTTTAACTATATCTAAAAAAGAAAACTACTGGCAAATCTGCATTTTATGGATGAAATGATGATTTAGTTATCTGGATGGGGTCTTACTTGAGCGAGACTGCAGGTTACAAAGATGGAGAATGATACGTCTGGTCAGTTAATAAGGGAGATAGGTGGCAGCTGTCTTAAACCGATTCTTTAGAAATTGTACACGACAAATTGACCTACCTGTTAACAGAAATGTTCTAGTCATCTATATACGGATAATTCTCAACTGATTATCTCTAATAAGCCTGACATGATGAAATCACACATTGATCAATGAAATATTTATGTTTATATAATGTTGCATAATGCACCTCTCCATCTTTTATATTGACTTAGTGAGAGTCAAATACTAATCATGTACAGAGCTGAGTTTAGAAATATGTGACAAGGTTAGAAATCTCGATCCTGCATTGGGCTTTAAAAGGTTAAAACTCCCGAGGTTTATAACTTAGGGTGGGATGTTATGTAATAATGTAATGTAAAGCTACACTATGTGACATATAGGAACATTAAAATGCATAAGAATAATTAAGGATAATTAAAGTTCACCTTTCTATCACGTGCAGCATCTGAAATCTAATGGTTTTGCACGTAATGAGCATTGAAAAATCCTCTTTACCAATATTGCAGTACATTTTGTGATTTAGGTGTTCCTGATCTTGAAAAAATGCGAATGATAGACTACTATTCAGTAAAATCTACCACTTAAGGTGCTCGAAAAATGTATCCATGTCTTTTTACTGACCAATATCTCAGGAACAAACTATTCACTATACTAGGAGAAGAATTTTGCATGCGATTTCAGCAAACCCTTTTAACGCGACTATATTGTGTCTTCCTCACATCATATCAGTTCTATAAACTGTCTATAAATTGTTCTTTTCATCGTTGTAAAGCCTAGTAATTCATGGATGTGTTTAGTATAAGTCTAAAAAATATACCTCTTCCTAAATGTTTTGTAAAGCTGACCAGGTAAAGAGTGTGAAATAACAACACAATTTGTTTCTGAAATGTTAGTTTCATGTTTACAAATAAACCCAAAAAGCGCCCATTAACTATTTTGTTTGTTTTAAATTTTTTCACCAGTACATACATAGTAATAAAGCACTAGGAGAACTAATCATTGGGTAAATCGGAAATAGTTATTATAACTATTGTAAGTATTCTTTTTATAGTTTCATGTTAGACAAAAGCCAGAAGTTTTGATTGGTAGGAATTCAAATTGAGCTCGAGTAGTGGTACTGTTGTTTGGTCAGGTACACAGAAACTTACTTGTTAGACATTGTCTTGCTAATTAATACTGAGCAACTCTATACGAGTATAACTCATAACAATTTTTCGTTTGTTTTGTTTTTAATGTGGTTAGTTTAAAACTAATGGAATTTTTGCCAATAGGTCTAAAATATTTTAAGATAAAACTGCCCAAACGTAAGTGTAAATTGTATTCACCTCCCAGGAATCGAACCGGTAACCTCATGGCTTTATAGCTGCAACCGTACTCTAATGCCAAAGTGGAGGTTAATTAAAGTACATGGTTTTATAGTTATAAACATAAAGGGTTTAACATAAGAGTATTAAATAAAACTCTTGCTCCCGTAAATTGTTTTTGCATTATGTTTGAGAAACCCAATCAGAATGAACACGCACTAAATTAGCCCTCAAGGTTATTAAGGTCATTAAAGATACATTATTACAATGGAGTAATGTACTCTAAAGGTTTTAGACGGACTTTTATCAGACAATTATATGTTTTTGCAAGAAAAATACTATCTTTAAATATAGAACTAATCTAAAGTACTTTACCATGAGGAAAATGAACCGCTGTCGTACTTGCAGAAACACGAAAACATGTGAGTTGGAATGTGAAATTTACATATAAGGAAAATAGAGTCATCTGCAATAATTTAGTGTTATCATTGCAGTATCTGATGTTTGCTTTCACTATTTATTTAATTGTCATTAGGTGGATTAATTTAAGTATTGGTTAAAAAATAAAATTGTGCTTTAAATTAATTTTAAAGTTTATTTAAAACCCATCTAGATATAAAAGACAAAATAATGGTTGTATTGATTGTTCCTTTTCTCTTGGTCGAAACGTGTATCTACATTATACAGACATATATTGATTTGACGAAAATTATTTTTCTTTTAATAATAGTGTCATAGTTTTATTTCATATACAACACGCTGTAAATTGCTGTTATAATTTTAAAAATAACACAGCTAACTTATGTGGACAATATATTTTATATATTTAAATCAAGATGGAAATTAGAATATGTATTGGTGTAGCTGACCAAATATTAATAATAACTGTACAAATTAAACAACTTTCTATAACAATTATTATTCTTTGTAATTTTTCTATTTATGCACTATATCACAGCAAAAATGAGAGAAACACTCGGTTTTAACAATCGCACAATAAGTTGAAAACGAACTTTAACATACTTACACTTTAAATTTACTCTAAGCTTAATTTTTATAGAACACCAAGTTTTTTAATGGTACATTTTACTACGTTTAATTTAACCGCAAGTTTGCGAGCATTGCTACATTAGTCTTAACGATAACCATGATGCCATTCAGAGACTAGCAGAATAAACGAAAATTGCATAAATGTGTATGCTTATTATAATAAATAACATCTTATTATACTTTATCATGAGGCATACTGTATTTATAAAGTATTTTTTTTATAGTTGGTAAAACTTTCGTTACGTTATGACAGTTTGTTTCATAGCCTATTGTATCGGTTTATTTTGTATACTATCTACATTGTCGGCGTCATTTAGTTAATTTAGTACAACTTAGTTGAAGTAATTTTACATACGTTTTATAATTTAATAAATACAAAAAATGTATAAAAGTTTTTCTTACACGGTTATATGATTGATTAAAACTCTTCAAACCATTTATTATTGAATTCGTTGGTCGATCTCACTACGAATCTCCGATAAACTTGTTATTGGCTAGAACTAAAACACAGTAGGACTACTGGCGCTGGCGTGTGGTGAATTGGGGAACTACTTGTTATATTGCTTTCTCTTTGGCCTCCATTCACATTATCCAATACCTCTGATACTGAACCACACTAATGTACATACATTAAACTCGTTTATTGTCGAATACAAAGAAAAGATTATGTTTAAAATACATAGCTAAAATAAAAAAAATTTCATTTCAGTGTTGTAATGTACAGCACCAAGAATTTATTTACTAACCTACTTTATATATAATTGGATTCTATTACATGGGATAAATTGGAATATGCTTGAAAGCTACAAATTGATATATTACTAAACTAAGTAGTGTACCTAATGATTTAATTGTTCAAACAATATTTTCTGATTAGATTACTGTGCGTGACGTATAAAATTGAGATCATAACGTTACGATCTCTTTTCTTGAATAACATTTTAAAATATTTTATACTTGAAATAATTTAAATATTTTATTTAAATAGAAGCATAATTGAGTATAGGATCGCAAATACAGACATCTAAAATGATGATATTTAAATCAATACATTAAAAAAGCTTCTTTTAAATGTTTTTGTGTATGACCAATATTTTTCTGTTGAAAGAAAAAGTTCTGGTCATAAACATTTGACATCTGATCTCTGTAATACCTGTGGTTATTCGTAAAGTTGAATGCTGTATACAGTACAACATTAGCCGATGACAGTTTTATCGCGCTAACAAGAATTTATTATCGGTGTAGTGACCCAAGACAGTGTACATATAAAAAGATTTCGTTTATTTATAACTAGTATTTGAAACATTTTATCACCATAGTAATGTCAATCTTAGGTGAGGAAGGTCAAAGAATTGAAGATCTATTTCGGTGTAAGTTAAAGACATCAGGAGCTTTTGTGCAAACACAATATTCTGATAAAATATTCAATAAAACACTCAATGAAAAGGCTGTTACTGATAGACAGGTTCATCATCAATCGAATAATTTCAACACAAATATTATCAGTGTACTATTTCACCAATGTGACATAAAGAACGATAATGTATTTTCCATAATTTAACAGGAAACTAATTTTAACTCATTAAATGAATTAATGTTACGTAATAGTATAAAAGGTCCCCTATATACAATAAATTTCATTAGGAGCTAAACTGGTTGTTTTAAGTCCACAATTGTTCTACGATTTTAAGCCGAGAAAATCCGGAAATGCGGATCAGGGCTTAAAGAGACATTTCCATGTAATCACAAAGGTTTTTATCATACGAGAAACAAAACTAGAACCTAATAATATTTTATTAAATTTTACTACACAATAACAAAACTTTGCATTATTTATTATGCGACAATTGCAAAATTTGACGTTACCGAGCGGAAAAAACTATGAATATGAATATTTTTCGATCCCTGTTATAGAATAACAAAAAAAATCACTTTCCAGATAGACTTCTAAAACCGCTGTTACTTAAGCAGTCTGATGAAAACTGAATTTCTTATATGTAAATTATATTGAACCATTCTATCAGCATGCTTTGAACAAAACTGTAACCGTAAGCCGACATTTACTATGCATTCGACGTAAATTGGTGGTGAAATTTATTGTTAACAGGTTTCCGGTCCCTGCGGAGAGCTCATGAATGTTTACAGGTTCACTTTTGTTTGTGTTTCAATCGGTCCATTTTTAATTGGCCAACTGATTCTCATTGCGGTTATTTTTAACGTCCGACTAAAGTTTCAGGCGATCGTCCGATTGAAGCTTAACAATTATTCTGATGTTTTAAACTCGAAAGAGCTAAGACGAACCAAAAATAATTATGTCCGTACCTGACTCTAATGGTCATAGAAAATACAATGAGGCCAAACACAACAATGAGGTCGTAATCTTTGTCAAACAGACCCGAGAGAAGAATCACTCAGGTAGTTTTGGTATAATGATAGTCTCATAAGGGTTTACAATACCCAATATATTGGTATTTGCCATGCAAAATCTATTAAAACATAAATAAATAAGTTATTAACACAACATAAAGTAAACACATAAAATGAAACGAACATACATAATTCTGCAGGACTACCAGACTGAATATTACAGGCGCGCATACTGGAACATTAATTACGTGACCGCCATCGCTCGAGTTATTTCTATAACAGTGAAAATACCCGTTATTTACCCATTGAATAATACATCTTATTAAAGTTACTCAATAATTTATTTTAATTGCACAGTAAAAATATTACTTTGCATGGCACTTAGAAACATATTCATCAATCATACAACTCAAAATAATGTTGTCTTCAAAGCAAGGGGAGTAATGTCATTTTTCCACTCACCCCACAGTCCTAAGATTTAGATTTCTCAAGATCTAGTGCTCTCTATCCCTCCTCGTTGTATATGTTACATGAAATCTCGTAATGAGGTGACCCTTACTCCCAACCTTACCCATCATAAATATCCTCTCATTTCGGAGGCAGCGCAAAGGAACTTTAGGACAAGGCTTGATGAGAGGTTCCCCTCTCCTCTTGTCATAAGTGAATGGGATTAATAGGAAACCTAATAGAAACTCTTGTGTTGTTAACTGGTGAAAACTTTACAAATGTCTAAGCCTAAAATGACATCTTAGCGCATTTTAAAGGGTAGAGTGTTAATTTTAAAAATGTTAACAATATAGTTTATAATTTAATTTCATAGTTAAAAGTGGCCTCCCGAATAAGTGATCAGATACAAAAGCCTGAGAAGCAAAAAAAAAATAAATAAATAAAAAAAAAATAAATAAATTAAAAAAAAAAAAAAAACGGTGTATAGAGTACACGGGCATGAGTACTGCGTCATGTCTCGCAGTTAAATCCTAAATTTACGCTTGAGTCCAGGTTGGCTTTTTGGTTCACTGCTAAAACCACCTACTTCACAGAACGTTTTAGAAAAAGGTTTTATAAAACCTTATATTATTTTCATTAATCCCAAAAATATGCCGTAAAATTTTAAATCAAGTATAAGTCTGAACCTTAATTAAAAAATTACAAAGCAAATAGTCTATGTTTTTCATTATATGGAACAGGAAATTAATATGAATGTACATTATAAAAGTTGGAGTGGTTCTTATAACAAGGTAATAAGTATATAGGGTACAGAGGAAAGTATTTTATTTTTAATTTTAACAATAATAAGTAATGATATATCGATTAAAAGTGTCCTATTGGTGTTGAGGTTGTATTTAGATATTCACTACTCGCAGGTTTCACCCATTTTAATCCATCTGATATGTTCAAAATTAGTCAAAAACTAAAATGTTACATAATGTTACGAGTTTGCTTAACGAAACACCCATTCAATATTGATTTATCTTAAATTTAACAATCTTATAAGACATCTTAATATAAAATCTAACTAGGCTATTTTGAAAGAAACTAATTGTTTATATAACGGTCACTGATCTATACTGGCACAATACTACTATTAACTATATTGTCTATCTATATTCGTCTTCTGTCGTCGGTGTAAAGTTATAAATATGCCTTCTGGCCTTAGGTATCCGAGGATTAAAGAATGACTGTGCTTATTGTCAAATGTCGAGTGGTTTTAGAAGTCTTCATCCTAGACAAAGCTTCGCTTCATGAGAGGCTTTTTGATGTTTGAAAATCCTCCAACGGTTCCTTGATAGTACGCGCAAAGCTCCAAGAAGCTTCTTATTTCTTGTTTTTCTCGGGAGATTGGCTACTCGGTTATTGCTGCATCTTTCCCGGTTCCACGCATACACTTCCGCTGGAAACTACATAGTCCCACGTAATTGACTACAGATTGCATTGATTCACCCTGAGTTTAGATTGGATTACCGCAGTCTTCCAATAACTCCTTCACAACTTTTTGAAATGTTGTTGATAGGATTTTTCTAATACGATGATGTCATCCAGGTAAACCAGACAAGTCTCCTATAACAATACTCTCTACACATACTCCATACGCTACTCAATCGCCACTGGAGCGTTTCATGGACTAAATGGCAGCATCATGTTGACCTGCCATAAACCTTCTTAGATCAAGAATGTGGTCTTTTCTTTATCTTCCGGCTTTATTCAAACGTGCCAATAGGCAATTAAAAAATCTATCGTAGAGTTAAACATTTTACAGCCTTCTAGACTGTCCAAGGTGTCATCGATATGAGGCAGAGGGTAGCTGCCTTTTTTTTGACGTTATGCAAAATCCGATAGTCCACGAATAAATTCAGAGTTCAATCCTTTTTCTTGTCAAATGCACGGAATATTGGACGACTCGATAAGGCGATCATTACCTTTCCTTGATGATCTTCCCTGCCTTATCCCGTTTAGCTAGCGGTAATCTCCGGGGATTCTGGCGGATAGGGTTAGAGTCTATAATTTCTATTGCGTGCTGGTTGATGTTAGTTCTACATTTAGGAGGTTCTATTATTTCGAAGACGTCATATGTATTGGAGGCTGGTTCAATTATTTCCCAAATTCTCGTAACAATAATAAAAAATGTAATACTACTTAAGCTCGAGTGTAAAATGCATTTTCTTTAATATCCAATCCGCATATCGAACTTATTAAATAACAATGTGATTAATTAACCTCTCTTAAAATTGTATTGATTTTTTATACATAAAAAATAAAAGGTGACGAATAACAATAATGTATGTTAACTTATTACCAAAATTGTAGTTATTTTACTACCAAAATACTTTACGTATTATGCTGTCTTCTTTTACGAATATTTATGTGTTTTACAGTTTTTATTTGATCCCTATTTATTATTTTCATAGCTTTTACAATTTATAGCATATTCTACTTTTTTATTGTATAGCGTTAGAATAAAAAATATGACATAAAATTACGTAATTTTTAATACCGCCATATATTGAATATTTAGCAGTATTATATTATTATGTTAAATATTTTTTATACTACCGTATGAAGTGCATACGGAGCATTAATGTTTGAAGAATTTAGGTTACTACAATATTATACTTTACACTTGAAATTGTATATAAAGCCAACGTCAACACGAAGAATAAGAAGTATGAGCGATTTTTCATCGAAATAAGTAGTTCGGGTAGACACGATTCTATTCCTCTAACCCGCTTATATATATCTGTCATTTGTATAAAATCATCCGTGGTTTTGAACAATACGACTGATGTACTGACTAGTTTTAGGACTGGAACCCTTCCTTTGCTGTAGCTGGTAAGCTAGCAGGCCAAACGGCTCAGACTAACTTGGTATAACTGCCATGACAGTGTCGAGGAATAGTTAAAGGTTTTATCACAATTAATTCCTTAAATTTAACTGTATAAGCTTCAAGCGTATAAACGTATATGTAATGTATCTAAGTCATCATAAATGTTTATAGTTTAGAATATATATTCTAAATAGAATGGAATGAGACTCAACTCTGTTTAAAAAATATAATATTAAAAAGACATCGCTTTGAACACATAAAATTCCATCCATGCTGCAAAAGCTATAACAATTAGTATGATTATTACTCTAATCGGTTGATTACAAAAACTTTCCAGTATAGAAAGACAAAAATTCATTTTACCTGATCGTCACAAGGTTTTATTGTGACCCGTGACTCTGTTCCTTTCCTTGGGGTAATCTTTACTAGTACATTACCACAGTCTTTGCTTCAAGCTCCCTGAATGTAGTTTTGAATGGTAGACACTCCATCTCATTGTCCATTCTCTAAACTCTACTCATAGAACGTTATGCAAATATTATTCAGGGATGACTAAGGCACCACCAACTGCTGCGACGGATACCCTCTTCTCTATCAACTGTTGCTTGCCAGCAAACCCGTTTATTATTTCCACACCTAAGTGGAGAAATGATTGTAATATATGTACAATAGCATATATTGTAATATATTTATATGTTAGTAATGGATAATAATCACTTATGGAGATTCTTTGCAATATAAAGGCATAACAGTTCATTTTTTCCATACATATACAGTATCTACCACTCTAATATAAAGGAGTAGGAATTGAATGTTCTGATGTTATCAATAGTTACATCCTGCTCAGCTTGGGACCACTAACGCATCGTTTACAACAACCGTCATCATTTGAATTAGAATTGTTTCGAAAAGTTATATTTATAGAAAGCACTTTTTAGACTAAACCTTTTAATGCATTTTATAGTTTTTCATTGCTTTCTATTCAAATCCTGTAATAAGTTGGTGTTTCAGTCAAATTTTTCTTTCAAACTTCACATAACGGTGGAGTTATGTAATGTAATGTAAACTTCCAGTATTGATACATGGAGGAGCGGAAAGAGCGAGTAGAGAGAGAGAGTGAGGAGAGAGAGAGAGAGAGAGAGAGAGAGAGAGAGAGAGAGAGAGAGAGAGAGAGAGAGAGAGAGAGAGAGAGAGAGAGAGAGAGAGAGAGAGAGAGAGAGAGAGAGAGAGAGAGAGAAGTAAAATATTAAGTGGAAGCAAAACAATAACTATAAACCTTTTAAATGTCAAGAGTCTTATTTGCCTTGAACCTCAGTTACTTGACACTGATATTTTGTTTTAACTGTAGGCAAGTTATTTCGCTATTAAATTCTCTCAAAGATTCAAATCAAATTTTTCACTTCAAAAAAGAATGTTCAATTAATGAATTGTTCATTTAGTTCGTTAATTATAGTTTTTACATTTTTGCCCTGCAATTATCAAATACGCAATAATATAAATAACATATATATTCCGGAAGTTGTCTATTCCCCAGTATTACACGACATTGTAGCAAATATTTTAACTTGACTAAGTCCAAACATAGACCATATACAATATTTTGATACTAGGTAATTTCAAACAGCTTTTATTATTTTACTCTTTTCTATATATATTTGGTATCTAAATAATGACTTTTTTAAGTTATGGAAGTAGTATACCACTTTGAGTTAATATGTTTAAAAATATATTTTCGGGTTATTTTAAGTAAACCAGGTCCAAGTTAGGCAAAGATATTTATATACTTGGAAATGTTTTTATTTGCAAATTTTTTAGGTTATGGGGTTTCAACGTTTTTTATATATTACAATTATATTACCATGCCAACATAAGAGTTATTGTCCAATTAGTACTGTGTAATTTCACATACTAATATTGCATCTTTAGTTTGAATATAGAGATGACGGTCACATGAGAAATGTACCATTGTTCTTATAAGACTGCATTGTACTGTATTTTAATAATTAAATAAATACTAAACTAAATTTGTTATGCAGATTACTAGAGGGTTTGATTTTGTTATATGAAACTTCCCTGTATTAGTTTATAATCGATTGTACACTAAGTGTATATTTTAAAATTAAATTTACTACATTAAATTAGTATATTATATGTATATGTTAGCAAAGATGTTTGTGTTTGATAACAATCGCTTGAAGTACTATGTAGGTACTATGTATGAAGTACTATGGAAACAGAGTTGTTCAAAGAAGCAAAGAATGACGCAAACAAAATTTCGGTTTGCAGTATGCAAATAACCTTACTGTTAGAGTTAAACACTGATTTTATACTAAGATTGCATTTGTCTCCAATTTTGCTTCACAATATCCTTATATTTCAAAAACCACTTGGGCCATAATTAACAATAAAAATGCACATTACGACAAACGAATTGAAATACAGATTGGAAATGAACGAGTCTGTGATTTCACCAGGGTCGCTGATGAATTCAAAAAATATTTTGCTTCGGTTGGAGGTGACCAAGGACTCGGTCCGCGCCTAACCCAGTCGTTCCCCCCATTAGTACGGAGCCCACTAGCCTCCATGGTTTTGTCTCCTGTTACAGAGGAGGAAATTGCCACAGTAATAGGAGATTTTCCATCCAAAAAGTCAAATGATTTGAATTACGTCTCAATGTGGCTTCTAAAACAGTGCTCAAACCATTTGTTGAAGCCACTTGAACACCTAATTAATATTTATTTTCGTTTTGGAACTTTTCCCTCCTCTCTCAAAACGGCCAAAGTCACCCCAGTATTCAAAAAAAGGCGACCCATATTCCGTACAAAATTACCGCCCGATTTCGATCTTGCCGTCTTTCAGCTAAGTTTTTGAAAAGGTCTTCTTAATTCGGATCGTGAATTTTTTGGAGAGTCACAAACTGCTATCAATAAATCAGTTCGGATTCCGAAGTAGAAAGTCAACATTAGACGCAGTCGTGCGTCTAGTTGACTTGATAGTAGATGGACTTGAAAGTCAAAGCGACACACATAGTGTGTTTCTAGACTTATCGAAAGCTTTTGACTACGTTGGTCATTACACCTTGACTAACAAATTGGAATATTACGGGATACGGGGAGTGCCTCTCGATTGGCTCAAATCGTATCTTAGCGATAGAAAACAATTCGTCAAAATTTCAAACGTGCAGTCGGGGGAGGAGTGCCTGAGTTGTGGAGTCCCTCAAGGTTCCATACTCGGTCCGCTTCTCTTCTTATTGTATGTCAACGACGCTGGCTCATCGCTTAATAAAGGGCAAATTGTTCAGTACGCAGATGACACGACTCTCTGTTTCAGCTCAAAATCAATCCCAGAACTGGAAATTATAACATTTACAAAGGTCAACAATACAATCCAGCACTTCAACGAGCTCAATCTCAAAACAAACCCATCAAAGTCAAATTTCATCAAATTTTGTTTGCGAAATACAGACTCAAATTGGAATCCAACAGTCATGTTGGATGAAACTGAAGTCGAACACGTCCTCTCGACTGAATTCCTTGGGATGTACCTAGATAGATGGCTGACATGGAATTCTCACGTCGACAGTGTCTGTTCAAAGCTGTCTTCAGGCATTTATGTTCTGAGGCAGCTCTCCAAATACTGCCCAATTCAGGTACTGATGACTGCATATTATGGAATAATTTACCCACATCTCTCGTACGGAGTTATCTTGTGGGGAGGTTGTGCAAACACACATTTTCAAAGAATTTTCACTCTGCAAAAAAAAAACAGTTAGAATAATTTCAAAACTTCTACAGAGAGAGTCGTGCAGACCAGTATTCAAAAATCTCAAACTGTTGACGCTTCCCTGCCTCTATATTCTGGAAACATCTCTTTTTTCAAATCGAAATGCGAGGTCATAAGAGGTAGTGACGTACACTCTTATGACACTAGAGGCAGGAATAACTACCGTACTGGAAGACACAGGACGGTGGCTTATGAACGATTGCCTTCGCAGGCAGGAGTTCAGTTCGTCAACAAATTACCAAATTCAATCAAAAATACCACAATGCCTAAGGCATTTAAAACTCGTATGAAAACCGGGCTGATCTCTAAAGCTTTTTATAGTACAGACGAGTTTATGGCAAACGATTGGGGGACCACCTAATTGGCTAGCCATGTGATTAGAGTGGAAAAATTATGAAATGAATGAGAATTTGGGCGAATGAAAAACTGTAAGTCTGAATGAGAGCCACTGTAGTGATGAATGCAAAATTTGAGCTTTAAAATGTTATGACGATTACGATGCAATTTTTATTGTTTTTATGCAATAAAACATTGAATTGAATTAAATTGAATATGTTTTAATCCTACATTGTTTTTATTTACGATATAGTTTTAATTAAAATACAAATTATTGTTACAATTTTTAATGTAAATTTTAGCAATAGCAGTTAATATAATTATAGAAACGTATGATTTAAACAATTTCAAATTATTAACTGACATCGACTCTATTTACTATCCACCTTGTTTAATCAAGTATAACTTTTTATTCTATCCTTTAGGTTTTAAAGTATCTTTATCTTCTTTTCTATTCTTCTTCTCTATATTTATAGAAATGTAAATTACCAATACTCTGCTTTTATTATTTTTCGTTTTAAAATATTACGAGTATATACGCACACATTATTATTATTGTGCTGGCTGTATTTTATGTGACACGTTCGGATTTATAGTTTTATTTGATAAAGTAGAAACATAAATAATTGGTAACTATCAGTTTATCAATGTAACTAAATTTATTATTTGCTCATTGCTAAACGGAAAAAAATTATTTTTAAAATATGTTTTACCATCGCTATTCTTTGTTATTGTTCACGTTTTTTTATTATTTATAAAGTATTTTTCAGTATTTTATTTTCTATAAGGTTTCGTCCAAGAGGAAGTTAAGACGTAATGTATGCACTGCCACATAGAATAAAAGCTTACAAATTGTATCCGTAAAATTATTTCTTATTAAAAAAAATTACATTGGAATTCTTCAGGATAAATCCAATCTATTGTGTAAGCGGTAAATTTTTAAATTCTACTTGTAATACAGTCTCCTTTGTCAATTCAACAATTAGAATATTTTAGGAGATTTCTTATTACATTTTAGCTTTAATTGTATTAGTTACACAAAAGTTGTCATCCATTAATAATGTATAAACTGAGGCAGAGAAATAGTTAGTAAAACACTTGCGTTGAACTTCAAAACTAACTTAAATAATTTTGCTGATCTCACCACATTTCGTCCGTATGAATATACATATAATATATATATATATATATATATATATATATATATATATATATCCGGTTCAAATAATGCAGTTAAAGCTTCCTGTTCCTGTTTCCAAGAAATTCCTGTTTCCATCACAATCAATGCGTTTATTAGATACTTGCCGATACTTATGCATGTAGTATTTTCTTCACCCACGAATAGTACATTGCTTTAATAGATTAAATTCACAGTTTGAAATCAAATATTTTGGAATAATTTGTGATATTGCATTGCATTATGCTTTGAAGTATTATTCAAAGGTTTTAAACGTGACAAATTATTAAAGCTGGAGCAGGCTGGGATAATACAGCCTAGTCTTGTAATCAAAAGAGGCAAATCGCTCATAAAAGAGAGTATGGTAATAAAACAAATAATTGATGTTATTGAGTATGAAGAATGTAGAACTGAGTCTGGTGACCTCGTCAAGGTCGCAGTCACCATTGCGTGACGTATTACCTCTGTAAAACCGAATGCTGGGTGGTACTACAAGTATAGTACTGGATATGGATGTATCACTTTACACTACTCACTCCAATGGATGTACTGTAACAATACACAAAAGAGGAGTACTGCTCAGTACTTGTCATAGCCTTCCTCAGTTGCATCTAATACACAGTTTACAACTCATTTCATTACGATAATTAGTTTACGTGCGGTACTGTGGCAAATGTTAAAATTTAAGTTGATTGTGCATCGTTTATTTTCAAATCTATCTATTCTGTGACATTATACTGAGTGACATGAACCATTATCGAATTCGTAGTTTACATATAAAAGTTAATTTTGTGTAAAATTTTTAATTTATATTTTAGTATATTTCGTGTTCACTAGTATTAGAAACGTTTTAAAGGAAACATGAGAGATTAAAACTACGTTTTGAGGTCTGAAATCCGATTTCCACCACAGGAGAGCAACTACCCTAACCACTAAATTTAATTTAAGTAAAAATAAAAAATTAATAACAATGCGATATAACAACGAAACCTCACGAATCACACAACGTATTTTATTTAATTTTTCGTTTAAAACGCCAGTGTAAAAATGTTCTATACATAAACTACATTTATTTACTTATAGTATACCTAATTTGAAACATATAACATTAATTTCGTTATATTTCAATTTTGTATGGTACACAAATTTAAGAATATATTTCAGGGATTGGAGTTCAATAGTGAGAGTACTGTACCCTCCAGAACAGTTACGTTTATGAAGGAAACGATTCAAAATATCAACCCCCTAAGACTAACGCAGGAATTAATGTTAGAACTCAAACTCATTGTTATAGTAGTTAAAATGCTAGTAGCTGCAGCTCTAGTAGCTGTTGGGAATTCATTATGCAATATAGATCATATTACGACTATTTTTAACAAACAAGAATTATTAAATTTAATTCAATAAAGTATTTGAGTCACAATAGTTTTTTAGAAACATTTTTTTATTTGAGCAAAGCTGCATGTTGATTTTGCTATATGCAGCTTTAAATACAAAGTGCCTTTGTTGCCGCCACAGTTCTAAACTATTATATCACCCTTGCACATAATCAAAGATAATTAATTGGACAAAGTCTAAGCCTAATTAGAGATTGGCTGTAAAAACAAATCCAGTGGGTTTAATTGCTCAATTATACAGATTGTTTCAGAGGTAATATTGCGTAACACTTGAATGTGACGAGGACGAAATTAGTTTTCATCTACTCATATTAGTCCTGTATTCATACAGTTTTAATGAGGAACGTTGAAAGCAGACTTATTAATTGCACGTAGTATTTGGTCTTGTTGAAATACAGCTATTTCTAATGTATAAGCTAATTAATAGAAATGTTTACATTTTTTCCCTTTTGTGTTTCGTGAACCATTTAATGTATATTAATATACCGTACAATATTGCTCTTATTTTTTGTTTATATATCTAATAATTTACATTTATTAAGCGCTCGGTGAATTTGTATACTTCCCACATATACGTGTAGGTTATTTCTTAATAATATAATAGATGATGACAACAACGATATTTTGCTATCCGGTATAATAAAAGGTTATTTGAATTCTTAAAATATAATAACTTACAAACTAATAAACAAAATATACAAACAAATAGAATCCTAACAAATTAGCACTAGTCCATGTTTTTGAATTAATTATAATTGCTATTAGACTTTTTAGAACATGTTCAATAACTAACATTTATATCATTGTGAAATTTTTGCCACGAATAAATCATTAGTGAAATATGGTATTGTGTTACGTATAACAAAATAAATTCCGAAAATGCATTTTGTTGAAAGTAAGTAACAAGCAAAGTACTGGTAAATAAACAACTAATACGTATATTAATTGATTTTCCAAAGTGCTTTCAAACATATTCAGGAATTGGAGCTACGAAGGACCTCGATACATGAACATACAGAGTTTCCTGCGTTAAAATTGACTAATCTGTGGAGAGTGCAAAGTTTCTCTGAGGTATCCTGCTCCAACAAGATAAGAACCAAGTACACTCAAAACTCCCGGCAAGTTTGCGCTCTTGGTGTTAGAGTTTTAAGTTATGGATAGTAGTCCCATACACATTGGTCACCTGTTTCTCCCCTTTGCAGTTATATATTAAATACAAAATGCAGTATAAAAATGCAGCACGAGTATCGTTACTTCTTTATAAACTACTACTATTAGTTTAGTTTCAAAGTTACTACAAATGTTAATACTACAAACGCGGAAAATATGTGATGATTTCAGATATTTGAATTTCTGAAATACTAACAAAAACTACTCTTGAAACAAATATAATTGATTTTCTTTGAGTATACGCAAGACTTTTGAAGTGTTATCGAGCCACAGAATGCAACGTGCAACAATTTGTACCAATATTTGGGTTTTTTATAAATATCAGCTATCTATTGTGTGAGGCTAGATAGAATATCAAACATTATTATACAGCTTTATTATAGATAGCAGCAATGACGAATTAAATTAGGTTGCTTATGAACTTTTACTTTATAGTAACAACAGATGAATAACAGATAATAACTAACTTCTGAAGCAATAATCAGGTTATATAACCCATGAGTGACGATCAGAAAAATTATAACAGGATTATATAGTAAAACATACCTAAATTAAACGAATTTAGGAACGAAATTACACCAAAAGTGTGATATCACCTAATGATTTGATTAGAAATTTCAATTCACTTTAAATATTTTTTGTTATTTAAATGATCGTTATAGAAAGAGCCATGAAACTTCTTAACTATTTCGTTAAGATACAAAGTATATTAGTTAACGTTTGCACGTATACAAAGGTATAGTGAGGCTGTAACTAATTTAATATAGTAAGCGTAACTATCAATTACTTAAAAATATTATAGAACTACTCGTTTTATATCTCGTCATACACAAATGTAAACTTGGTCAGAATAATTAAAATAATATTAGGGTATTTGAAGTGCAGAATTATTGAACTATTTGGTTCAAAATAACAGAAGCATTGATTTGCAAGTAACAAAAAATATTTTAGAAAAATTCCTAATATTTCTAATAACCAATACTAATCCATGACGTAATTAAATGCAGATATTAACATTTCCAAAATACCATAAGTAACTCCAGAATAGCTGTGGGAAATTTCCTCATCTACATCATAATTCTATACATGTTTACTGATGGAATCTTCAAAAACAAGACATGGAGCAACAGGACAGAATAACCTTCTGAGATATATATATATATATATATATATATATATATATATATATATATATATATTGTTAACAAGTATATCTTACCTAACATATTCTAAAGAATATAAGTGTTTCATACCCAATGGAATCACTCTAGAGCAGTAATATAGAAGACCTGTAAGAAATACAATTTGTAACTACGCATTGCTTGCCCAACCCATTGATACTTGTTTAAATGTTCGCTTACATTGAGCTAAATAATCAAACCCTATGTTGTATATTTACCAAAACTGATACAATGGAAAATCTAGGGATCAAATAGAATGTAACGGTAGCCTAACGAAAATAAAATCTACCAAATATACCATCCTTAAATGTAAAATAATTGTGCTTAAGTAAGTTTAGAAACAATTTTATTCAATTATTTGCCCTTGGCCATCAGTTTGCTAGATAGACAGACCAGCGTAAATGAAATTTTGCAATCTCCCAAGTGATAAGATTTTAAAATCTTCTCGATAACTCAAATGGCTTTCATAAATGTACCGTTGTTAATGTTTTAAAAATACACTTCTTTTCTAATATTAAAATCCATCCTACTCCTCTTTTATAAATGTTTTGACGAAAAAGGTGAAAAAAAAAACAATTAAAACTAAACAATCAGACGTCCGAATCAGGTTTCCTGACTTTATTGCTTCATAATGACTATATTTTCTGAAGTTTTGGGTCTGGTTAAACTCATGCCTTGAGTTTTATTAGCAACTGAATGTTATATTCCTATCCTAAAACGTAATGTTTTATTATTTTTAAATTCATGACGATAAATGTGTTACCATAGCAGATGGTCAATGGCCAATTACAAACATTTAAAAGGAATATAACAATTTCCTTCATCGCTTTAGTTCTGATTTACAGATAGTTACGTAGTTACATTTATAATTTACAAAATACTCTCTTATTCTTATTATAAAAGAACATAACATTGTGTTATATATTCTAGTCAACATTACGCCTTGTGTGAATCTTCAGTGGTGAATATCTTTAAACTGTCCTGTGATAATGAGCGTAACATTTGGTATTACATATCGTTAACATATGGCCTGTTAAAATAATATAAAAGTTATTCAGGAAACTAGAAAGTGATACAAATGTTAATAATAGCTGTTTGACGTCACTTTCATTAGTCAACATATCCATATATTTATTTTGGGATATAATTGTTCGTTGCTCTCCTATCATTGAAAAGTATTATTGTATTATAGTTTTCTTTGGGACTAAATATATTTCTAACAGTAAAAACTCAAACCACAACTTAAATTATTTATTCAAACTATTTTATAACGTTAATATCTACTTTATTACGAGTAATCATCAATTTAATATCTTTCCTTTCTAATTATTGTTATTCAACTCATATATTTTACCTTAGCTTCACTAGTTCCAGAAATATTCTTATACTCCAGCTGGACTATTATTTATATAAATAATTATATCTTAAAACAATTTAGGTTTATCTCATAGACAATTTTGACATATAATTTTCAATAAATCATTGCTACATTTGTGTTAACCTTGTAGACTTTAAATAATAAAAATTTTAATTCTACTTTCAGGTCTTAGCTGTTCTATTAACAAAGGTACTAATTTATTCCAAATATATAATTTCCAAAAGAAATTGCATTGTTTGTAACTACAGGAGAATTTTGTACTTGGGTTTTATTAACAAAAGGTTTCAAGGACGGGTTGATTGTTCATGAAAGTTCTCGAGTTTGTGTTTTATTCATATTATTAGAAACCTGGGCAACTAATTTCCTGTATGTTTGAATTAATTGCATCTATGATAATGCATTACAAATGTGCACAAAAGAACATTTCATTTTTAAACTACTAGACATTTACGTTAATTCAATTTAATACTTCACAAAATAACGAATTGGAATTTTTATCTTTCATCAATTTTATCTTGGCAATCTCCAAACGTATAGCAATAAAGCTAAACTAATAACACTATGTGTAATTCCCATTACCTAATATTTGTTTTTTATTAGTTTATAATTTTAACAATACTGTTTGTAATCGAATAATTTTCTCAGTAGACTTTAAAGTAACACTGATGACTGTAATTACAGTCACAAATCACGGATATGTGAAATAAGCACGATATCTCTAAAAAAGAACTATGGTAAATTCTTGTAATTTTGCACGAAACTTCATTTCCATACACGCAACATCTCGTTCTGCATGGGATATAGATGAGCATTAATGAACATTATTGCATTGTTCTTATGGATAGTAACTAAAGAATTGTAGAGTAAAATAAAATTAAACACTTTAACACGTGACTTACTAACTCGTGTAAATTTGAAGTTACACATGTAGTCTCAGCGAAGCCTGTTACGCGATACGTAGTATTAATTAGTAACTCGTGGTGTCGTGCAGTTACTTTGATTAGACATGGATAGTTTGTTTTCTTGAAGGATTTCATCTCCCTTTCAGAAAGATTTTTCATTTCTCTCCGAAAAAACTACTGGTTTATTTAAGGAATTAAATTCTCTAGCTGTAAAGCTATTCTACCTTTACAGTTTAGGGGATCGTTATATTTGGAGTAATTAAGTATTAACAGGATATTAATTTTTTCTCCAAGTGTACATACTGACTAAGTTTTAAAAAGCATAGCAAAATAGAACAATGCACAGCCCGCATAATTTGTCATTCTCTTGTAACACGGAAAAAAAATAAAACAAACATATTAAATTGCAATGGGAAGGCCCTTAATTAGTGGATTCATTTTGTATTTTGTCCTAATTACAAGCTTCCTTTGTAACTATATTTTGTTCCTCATATGTGTTATATAATAAAAACGTAGAACAACACTTCACAGTTAAACTCAAATACACCTTTCTAAAGTAAAATGAACATGCATACTGTTACAGAGCAAGGTAGGATTACATCACAATATGTGTTGTTTTAATGGGTTTCGCTGTGTATAAACACGCAAACGTTCAATTTTATAGTTACAAATGGTAACATGACGTGTTAACATTTCATATGGATGGACTCAGTTCGATGACTTATTTATGTTTCCTGGGGCATTTATATTTTTTGTGGATGTCATTGCACCAATCTAAATATGCTTACAATCGCTCTTCAAATCCCTTAAAAATATGTACATCCCCTATTATCGAACTCCATGCTGCATATATAGAAATGAAGCTTCATGGGAAATTTAAAGTCTATAGGTAAGTTCTTCTTGAGATATAGTGTGGACCAATAGACCCTATACGGTATGAATTGGTAACAAATGAAACTCGCCTCACATTTAACTCATTACATTAATGTAAAAAGGACATGTTTAATGATATATAATATACGGTATTATACTGTGTTATTGACAAACATATAACACTTAAAATAGTGCTCTTATGGTATTATATGTAGAACACAGAACCTAATGGACCTGTGTAAAATTTGAATATATTGACTGTAAAAATTAACATAAATACTGATTAAATAATTTACAAATAATAATAAATGAAATAGCTAGTCTATTTTCACGAGTATACCTTTACGATAGTAATCCGCAAAAGATTAATGAGAAAATTCCCAGGGTCGAGGGATGATCAATCTCTGGAATCACATTTATCACATCAGCAGCTGACTTGTTTGGAGTCTCCATGAAAGATTGCTTAGCCTTACAAATGATACGTTTCCATAAATTTAAGAAAAGCGTCTGTATATAGTGTCAAAGATAAATTCTTCTACGTATTATTTCCTCATTTATTTATTTTCTTGCTACAAAGTGGGCATTGCTGATTACTTTTTAACCGTACAAATTATTAAAAATACCTATTTGACGATTTATGAGTACAATAAATTCCAGTGCCAAATATAAAAATTAACGTTACCCTACACCGCACATTACCTCTTTGAAAAGTAGTCGATTAAATCAACAATAACATAATCTTTACATAATGTTGTTACTTAACATATTGTTACATAAAATAATGTAACAATACAAACAATTGACAGCAAAAAAAATTAAACTATACAAATAAATAATAAAAATAAGAAAATAATACGATATACATATATACAAATAATAAATATAAATAATGAAATTTTTGATAAAAACTACATAAGCCAATTATAAAATAACTATAATTTAAACAATTATTTACACTTTTAAAGAGGACATGTGGATCAGACCCATCAAAAAACATTGAATTGTGACAAAAAATCCGCAAACAGTAAAGGGGATCTCCATGCCTAAGGGTATTAATAAATTAATAGTGGTTATCATATTTCTCATTGAAAATATTAGAATAAAACTAGGAATATTTAATATCTAATATTAATATGTAATAAATACATTAAGAAGGTACATGGACACAGTGATCACTAAATATCCAACTTAAATATCCAGGTGATGATCTCCTGGAGCATCGCTTATGACTGATCTACTTACGTCCTCTCTAATCTTATGGATTATAGACCTTTGAAGTAGTAATTTGGAGTAATTTTATAATCAGGCCAAATATAAAACGGTTAGTTAGGATTTAATTTTTTTTTATAAGTCCATAAACTAAGACTTGAGGGACTAATATGTTTTTTATACGAGTACATTTTCTCCATTATAATATTAGGGAAAAATATTATTGTTATGCACTTTGGAATTTTACGTGTCTCAAACACTCTGAGAGAACAAATTAAAAATTTTTAGTCTTTAAATTGTAAAAAGTGTTTGTTTAGAATCTGTGTTGACTTTTCATAAGACACCGTGAGCCTTGCCTTCAGACTTTTAGTCTCCTCCTGAACACAGGATGAAAATATATTTGTTTTAATTATTTTCCGTCTGTTCGCAAAGCATATAATGAATTAAATGAGCTGTAGACTTAAAATTCTGACTCAGGCGAAACGTAAAATGCGACGCGTGGTGTGGCGTACCCCTACCTTGTTTGAATACAGACAAGATACATTTCAGTGAAGGTTTCAATATTTGGTTCTCAATTAGAATGAAACTAACCCAAAGTTAAGAAAACTTTGCTACTCGGATAAAACAGATTTTATGAGTACAATATTAACTTTATTTACTAGTTAAAGTTTACGTGCATGTATTTTGTGAGAATGCTGAAGTTCTTAACTTAATTTGATGTTTTACACTTTAATGTTCTTTTAAAAGCCTATAATTTTGGCATATTATCTCACTTTGGAAAATCGGTATTAAAATGTGTCTCACACTGTACGTAATAAAAATTGGCGTTCTTCTCTAATGTAATAATTTTAAATTATAACAACGGACAATTATAACGTGTTTTACCTCTGGCCCTCGAAACATTGATTAATCCCACATGATAACTATTTCTGTTAAATTCCGCGTATTGTACATGTTTTTTATCTTTAATACAGTTTGTTCAGTGAAGACAAAAACAAGTATTCACATGACGTATGACAGTAATTTTTTATTTCCAATTTTTACAAGTATCCACGAGGGATTAAATTACAAAACTAGTTGAGACGAAAATAATTTAAACGGTCGGACAATAATAGATAAATATTGATTAGTTAACAGTAAGAAAAACATTTGATTCCCAAACTACATATGCGGTAGATTAAAATATTCAATGAATGCAATAGTTATATTTATGGACCAAATGAAATTGTTATCTACTAATAATATTGTATATAATAAAACGTAAACTTAATTATGTTATAATCAACCAGAAATTATGTTTGCAATGTACTGACTTATAGCGATCAAATATATACTTCCAAAAGGAGTCCCACACACCTATTTCAAATATCTCTATATTTACATTTTTATTCATTGTAAAAAAATCAAAGAAGTGTTTTTGAATTTTAAAAATATTCACGTTTTTAAGTTGTTTTATCCTGCTGAAAAGTCTTTTTCATAACAGTGGCACAAACCTTTTAAAAATATAAAGTACCATTGCGTGAATAATTGGATTGCCATAAGTTTTAATCGATCAAACTGAAGTTAAATATCGTTTGGGTAAGTTCTTTAGCTAGTCTTAACCAATAGAAAGTTTAAAGAACATCGTTATCACACATGCATGCCGTAATATTACAGTATAGTGCGGCATAACCATTATTTCAAGCATGGGTATGTCTAATAGATGAGCTACTGAACGTATACTAATAAATAAATAAACATGCTACTTTAATAGTATAACGAATAGTCAAGTAAAACCCGTTTTTACTTTTTTGAATTATTATTTTATGTATATATTTCACGTATTTCAAATAATACTGAAGATCCACCACTTTATACGGTAAAGATAAGCTGCTTGATTGAAAAGTAGGGTATTTTGTCCTGATAAATTGCAATGTTATTATTTAATTTTTACAAATATACGATTACGTCACGAGACTTATTGAAAACTATGTGTAATACATATCTATATGTAATGCCCTAAATAGTATGGCGGCTTGTATAAAATACAACATGGGCTTTATGTAATACAAAATAATTTTTATATAATGTAATCCATTCAACTAGTCAACAACAAAGTAAAATATTTTTGAATGTATATGGACCATAGGAATAATCTGCTGGCAATAAATATTGTTAGATATCTTGAGATATGTTTGAGATATTTTTACGATATAGCTGGAAGATATTTGAGTTGTTTGAGCTGCGATACAGTTCCACAGATTGGAATTGAAAGTGAACCGGTTCTTCAAACAATAGATGGAGTAAACAATATCTCGGAGAACACTCTGCCAACATATCCAAGGCTCTTTCTCATTCCCTCCAGACTAAATATTTAATATTATCTTAACATTTCATCTGTATGTCTCACTTTATACTTCATACACAAATCGTTTTAAAATTTGAAAAAGAAATGTTGTACAAATATTTGGTAAGCTTCAACATCAGTTAACAATACCTGAGCGCATTAATTTCGCGAAATAACACACTATAAACTAGTAGCGAAATTTCCTCTTGAGTTAAAAATAATTCTAAACATTTTCATTACAACAGTTTCCTGGCCTTTAACGTTTATATCAGTTCGAAATTTGGTGATAATTGTGAACGTATGTATGAATCACTAATGTGTACATTAAAACTCTGACGTGTCTGCTATATATATATATATATATATATATATATAATTTCAATAAACATTGAATCGCAAAAAATACTTGCTCCGCCGGGAGTCGAACCCGGATCTCTCACTTGCCGGGTAAATGTGCTACCATTACACCACAGAGCGCTTACTTTTTCTGATTCAATTATTTTATATTTGGCCGTATCTGTCACATATGCGTTTAAATAAGCAAACTAACATATGATCGGAAGACCAAATACCTGTCAAACGACTTTTATTTACATTAAATTGTATAAATGGCAATTGCCTTATTTAATTTCAATAAACATTGAATCGCAAAAAATACTTGCTCCGCCGGGAGTAAACATATTTATATAAAAATATATAAACATTTTTATTATATATATATATATATATATATCTATATATATAAAAATGAATGTTTGTATGTTTGTCCTTTATGGAATCGTGAACTATTGGACCGATCATGATGAAAATTTGTACGTATATGTATTTTTCCACGGAGAAGGTTTATAAGCTATGCCCATCCCTTTCCCGATTCAGGATTCCGCCCCACTAGTTACAGAAATACCCATAATAAATGCATTGCAGCAAACATATGTTAACGTCTTTTCAAATTTTTAATCAGCTGTTCTTTGTAAACATATATTACACTTATAGTTTTAAAGCATAGAGTAAGCTTAAGAGAAACGACAAATTTTGTGTTTTAAACTGTTTTTGCAATCACTGTTAAACATAGACTTTACTATCCAGATAATACAATTCAAATTTGACGTAAAAATTCACCTTTAACTGCAATATTTATTTAATATAAACCATGCTCATGCTTGATCAGAAGAGTAATGCAGATATCATAATTACTATCTTACGTTGGCTACAAATATAAAGAATGTTATAAAAATCAAACCTTAGTTGTTTTTTTTTGACAGAAGTATGGTTCTCAAAACTCCGTGTGTACATATTCTCTCGATCGAGACAACAAAGCAAGCTCAATCGTGGCATCGGAGATATAACTAATTTAATCTAAAATTTATTATAGTAAAAAAAAAAATTTACTAAGTAATATAAGGACTTCGGTTCTTAAGATTTGCGTGCGAAGCCGTGGGTAACAGCTAGATAGAGGCAGGAATATGGTACATACCTTCATAATACGCCCAAGAGGCTCACGATGGAACGACTATCAATTATCTCAGCAATGTTTAGAATGTGATAGAAAAAGGAATAAGTGAATATAGTGTACTGTTTTTCAACGGGAAATTGCGTGCGAAGCCGCGGGCACAACTTTTTGCAAAAAAATTATTGAAATGTGCAGCAAAGCGCGCCGGGCCCGCTTAGTCTATATATCTGTGCCAGCTGCGTAAAGAGTGTTAATGTCCAAAATTTGGTCAAAATGAGTTATATTGCTACAAGACCCGCATGCAGAACAATGATATCTACGTTTGTTGTATAGGGTGATAAGTCCAATTTCACATAATAAGCAGGTTATTCACTTGTGCGCCAATGGTATAAGTAAAAAGTGAACAATATTGATTGTGTAAAGTGTGGTTTAGTCCATGGTCACATTTTACTCAAACTATACTGCTTAAGGTCTATTTGTGTTTAGTGTGTTAAGTCCAAGCAATTTGTGAACTTAAACGCACTATTCACTAATTTATTTATTAAGTTAACACACTTTACTCTGTTTAAAAGCCTGATTTGACTACTTTAATTTTCAGTAGTTGTATTGACCATACTCTGGAAAACAAGCACATAATAATCATCATAACCTGATAGTTTGTTGGTTAATGTGAAGTGTAGTGTACCAAGTTAGTTTACCATCATGTCATCAAGATCTAAGCGGATTTTGGAAATGTGTGGTGCAGGTAAAAGCACAGATTTTTCTTCGGAAGATGAAAAAGGGGCGTACGGTATTTAAAAGAAAAAAATTCTTGAAGAGTGCAGAGTTTGCATATGAATCTAAAAAGTTAGATAAAGAAAAAATCAAAAGTTGACCATACCACTAAAACAGTGACATTTGATTTGTCAGCAATGCCTGCCAACTCCTCTAGTTCCACAATTCTGTGGCTTTCTATAAACACCAACTTTGGACTTTCAACCTAACAGTCTACGACTGCACTGAAGGCTTAACTTACTGCTACCTTTGGCATGAAGGTATAGCTGGTAGAGGTGCCAATGAAGTGGGTTCATTTATCTATTCGTTCATTTCGGAAGCTACAAAACCTGATGTGACATGTTTGACAATGTACACAGATACATGTGGGGGCCAGAACCAAAACACATACATAGCTGCTATGTGTATGGTGACCCTACAGAATTCACCAGGACTAAATGAAAATCAACCATAAATGTTTGATACCTGGGCACAAGGAGTGTGATACATCTCACGCTCTAATTGAAAAACGTAAAAAAAACCTTTCACAGAAACATTAACCACCCCCACGATTGGAGCCAGCTTATACGAAGTACGGGATCAAAGCATCCTTTTATTGTAATGAAGAACTTGAAGACTTTTTTTGACTTTGCTAAGCTTTTCAAAAGTGATCTCCAGCAGCGCAAGCAAGATGTTGTAGGAAAGAGTTTCAATTGGAGGAATGTGCAGTGATTGAAGTACCTAAAAAGTGAACCTGGAATCATTTTCTACAAAACTTCCTTGGACCCCAATCAATCATTTCAATGTATAAGTTTTAAAAGGAGATGTAATGAAACCACTTTTGCAATGACCCCTAGTCTACGTTACAAGGGCCAAAACCCTATCCCTGAAAACAAAAGGAAAGACCTCCTTGACCTATTACCTTTTATTTCACCTGTGTTTCACCAATTTTATAAAGACCTGAAGACTTCACAGGAAGCAAAGGATACCTATCCAGATGACATTCCAAATGAAGAAACTGAAGAGGCAGTACCATTAGTTGTAAAAAGGAGGAACGCACAAAATCCAAAAAAGAAGAAAACATGTAATAAAACGAAAAGAAATAAATATAAAACAAACCGCCAAAGGAAAGGGTTAATAGACATTTTCAAAAAATAATTAATTGTTTGAATATTAATAATTCAACTGCTCTGTAAGATTAGAGAATTGTTAACTTTTTTACAGCTATTCCGAAACACAAAAAATTAAATTTTGTCAATTTACCAATATGTTTGCCAGAGTAAAAACTTTTGTGTTTGTATAAATATTTAATCTAGCCTTTGACTTAATTAAAACAATATACTACTTAAAGTTTTGTTTTTTTTAACCCTTACAGAAATAATTTAAATATTTAAAGACAGTGTAATAAAAGTTTACTGTTTCAAAATCGCAAGCTTTCTTCTAGTATAAAATAAGTTTAAGTCCATGCAATTAGTGTAAACCGTGTTAAGTCCAAGTCAAAAAAAGTTTTACATTTTTTTCTAATAAAAGAAAATATTGTTACGTTATTTTGAAGTATAGTACCTTTTAAGGTAATACACAAACTAATATTTTAATGAAAATAGGAGGTCTGTAGGAGTAAAATGTCCACATACTATTAAAAAGTGTAGGTTTCAGATTTACTGAAAACTTCAAACGTTGAATATCTCAAAACTATGTTTTTTGACTTAACACTCTTTACGCAGCTGGCACAGATATATAAAAATGAATGTTTGTATGTTTGTCCTTTATGGAATCGTGAACTATCTGACAGATCATTACGAAAATTTGTATGTATATTTATTTTTCCACGAAGAAGGTTTCTATGCTATGTATATTGATGTAACTCGCCTCCAGGTGGCGTTGCCAAAGATAATAGTTTACAAAGCGCCTGCACGTTATAAACTGCAATAACCAGGACAGTTTACGAATATTTTAATAGCCAAAAAACACTATTTGAAGGC